>NC_061120.1:158298795-158317337 GCF_002878395.1 Capsicum annuum | reverse complement strand
GTAAAATCCCATTTTTTCAGAAGGGTCCTGAACATAAAGTAAAATCCTATTTTTCAGGAGGGTCCTGAACAGAAAGTAAAATCCCATTTTTCAGGAGGGTCTTGAGCAGAAAGTAAAATCGCTGAACAGAAAGTAAAATCCCATTTTTTAGGAGGGTCCTGAACTGAAAGTAAATTCCCATTTTTCAGGAGGGTCCTGGTCATAAAGTAAATTCCCATTTTTCAGGAGGGTCTTGAACAGAAAGTAAATTCCCATTTTTCAGGAGGGTCCTGAACAGAAAGTAAAATTTCATTTTTCAGGAGGGTCCTGAACATAAAGTAAAATCCCATTTTTCAGGAGGGTCCAGAACATAAAGTAAAATACCACGGATGTACATTTCCAATGGTAGCTAAATCAAGTGAAACAAATTTGTCCCTATTTCAACAAAGAAAATTTGTCAGTTAAAAACTTAGTGGTGGCTTGCAGATCCTGGATTTTTAGGTATCTGCCCAGCACTCGTTCCTTTCATCTTTGTTCCAAATCGCTAACACTTGCCCTATCTTGCCGCATCATTGACCCGGATCCAGATTGAGGGAAATGATTTCCTACCCGAACAATGGGTTTTTATTTTACCATGCCTCTGAGGTGCACTCTTTCCAAATCTGAATATTTCTATGAATCCAATAGCCTGTCGGTTGATAGACTTCCTTTGCTTCGTGTTGAATTACGATCATATTTCTTTCCTATGCTGTTCCTTGGCTTTTTCTCATATAATTGGAAAGACTGGTAGTAAATTTTGAAATCCTTTCTCGCTTGTTTTGACACAGACTTGACTTAACATGTAAAGAAAAGATGGTGACTTTTATTTCGATAAATGACATAAAAAGACAAAAAGCATGAATATGTAAATGAAAGAAAAGGGCAATGTCCCATATTCAAAAAGAAAACTTATCTGAATACGACAACCAACTCCAATGAGTATGACATGCATTTTGGATTGAGCTGCCTGATCTTCCTACCCAAACTCCCCATTTGTTGTTGATTTCGTGGCTTTTGCCGCTGAGCTGCTTCTTCGCATCCATTGGACTCATACATCACATTCAATTGACTTCATCTTAAAAGACTTTTGTCAACAAATCTCTTTCTTTTCACTTTTCGCTTTTCTCTTAAACTCTCTATCGCCTTACGGTGCCCGTGAGGGTTTTCACCAATAAGACTCTCTCATTTTTATTTCTCTCCACTCACCATCGCCTTATGGTGCCTGCAAAGGTTTTCACCAATAAGACTCTCTCATTTTCATTTCTCTCAACTCACCATCGCCTTATGATGCCCACAGGGGTTTTCACCAATAAGACTCTCTCAATTTTGTATTACTTTTCTAATTTTTTATGCTGAGGAAGACAAGTGGTACTTCACAATGTATCATTATATCCATTGCATGCTTAGCCTTAACATTATCAAAAATTGATCTGAAGGACTTTCTTTGGTTGTAACTTGGCTTTTGGTTAAGGTTAGAAAAGATGGTAGGAGGCTCAAACGATACTTGAAGTGGGGGTGGGACTTACAACTTTTGGAATCGACTCAGACAACACATTAACTCATGCCTCAGCTTCGTTGACTGGGTGAATCTTAAATCTTTATTTGGTTGGACCGAGCCCGAAATAGGGCAGCCTACGTATCTCATTCCCGAGAGAGGAGAATCAGGTCGTACGTAGTTCCATCAGCTTGTTCTTTGTTTTGATTTAATTTTGATTTTGATTTAATTTTTTTTTAAAATTTTATTTTTGAACTCCTTCTTTTATTCTTATTCTCTTGACATTTATCTTTGAATCTATTTTGATTCCAAAAGAGGGATGTGAAAGAAAAATAAAACGAAGCTCAAACTGGTAAACAAGGGATGACACAATATTTGGATAGAAGAATAAAATGCCTTCATCATATCAATCTTCAAAAATGCAAGTACTAAACATGCAATAAAATCAACAAAGGATCAACTATCATACGTAATATCTTTTGACCGCATCAACATTGATAGCCATTTCTGCCATTTTGCCTTCAATATCTGTCAAATATAAGGCTCCATTGGGCAACACTTTCTTCACAACGAAGGGACCTTGCCAGTTAGGGGAGAACTTGCCTTTCGCTTCAACCTAGTGAGGAAGGATACGTCTCAATACCAACTGACCAACTTCAAAATTCCTGGGACGGACCTTTTTGTTATACGCTCGAGCCATCCTTCTCTGATACAACTGGTCGTGACACACAGACGTTAGCCTTTTTTCCTCAATCAAACTCAAATGTTTCAGTCGGGTTTTTACCCATTCGTCATCATCAATCTCTGCCTCTGAAATGACTCGAAGAGAGGGAATTTCAACTTCACAAGGATGACGTTTCTGTCCCATACACCAATAAATATGGAGTTGCCCCTGTTGAAGTGCGAACAGTGGTGCGATAATCTAGCAATGCAAATGGCAACTTTTCATGCCACTGTCTAGACCCTTGTACCATTTTTTGCAGTATCTTTTTTATATTCTTATTGGCGGCTTCTACGGCACCATTGGCCTTTGGGCGATATGGAGTAGAATTTTGATGTGCGATCTTAAACTGTTGACATACTTCTTGCATCAAATGACTATTGAGATTGGCAGCATTGTCTGTAATGATCATCTTAGGAATTCCAAATCTACAAATGATATTGGCATGAACAAAATCTACCACAGCCTTCTTTGTCACTGACTTGAAAGTTACTGCTTCTACCCACTTTGTGAAGTAGTCAATGGCTACCAAAATGAACCTATGTCCATTTGACACCTTCGGCTCAATCGGTCCAATCACATCCATTCCCCAAGCCACGAACGACCATGGAGAGGCCATTGCATGCAACTCAACAGGAGGAGAACGTATCAGATCACCGTATACCTGACATTGATGACAGTTTCAAACAAATTGAATAGAATCTCTTTCCATAGTAAGCCAGTAATAACCTGCCCGAAGAATCTTCTTGACAAGACATGACCGTTTATATGCGACCCGCATACTCCGGAGTGTATTTCCACCATGATTACCGAGGCTTCTTTTCCATCTACACACCTTAAAAGTCCCAGATCTGGGGTCCTCTTATACAAGATTCCCCCATTTAAGAAAAATCCACTAGCCAAATGCCTGATAGTCCTCTTTTGATCGTTGGTGGCATATACTGGGTATTCTCATGACTGAATGTACCGCTTGATATCCAAGAACCAGGGTTCTCCATCGAGCTCTTCTTCAACCACATTACAGTAAGCATGCTGATCACGACTCTGTATATGCACTGGATCGATGTAGGCTTTGTTAGGATGTTGGAGCATTGAAGATAGAGTAGCTAAAGCATCAGCAATTTCATTACGAATTCGGGGAATATGCCTGAATTTTACCAACACAAACCGTTGACATAGCTCCTGTAAGAATTGTCGATACGGGATGAGCTTCAAATCTCGCGTCTCCCAATCGCCTTGAATTTGATGGACGAGCAAATCCGAATCTCCCAACACCAATAATTCTTGGACTCCCATATTAACCGCTAACCACAAACCAAGAATGCAGGCTTCATACTCTGCCATATTATTAGTACAGTAGAATCGAAGTTGTGTTGTTACCGGGAAATGCTGTCCCGATTCAAAGATAAGAACCATACCTATTCCGACTCCTTTCATATTAATAGCTCAGTTGAAGAATAACCTCCAACCTGGATCAGCATCTATAATGACTTTCTCGACATACGACACTTCTTCGTTAGGAAAATATGTCTTTAATGGCTCGTACTCTTCATCGATGGGATTCTCAGAAAGATGATCTGCCAAGGCTTGGGCTTTCATGGTGGTTCGAGTCACATATACAATATCGAACTCGGTAAGCAATATTTTCCACTTTGCCAATCGACCCGTCGACATAGGCTTCTGAAAGATATACTTCAAAGGATCTATGCGGGAGATGAGATAAGTAGTATAGGATAAGAGATAATGCTTCAACTTCTGTGCTACCCAAGTTAGGGCACAACACGTCCTTTAAGAAGAGTATACCTGGCCTCATATGCAGTGAACTTCTTGCTAAGATAATAAATAGCCTGCTCCATTTTGCCTGTGACATCATGTTGACCCAGGACACAATCAAAAGAATTGTCCATGACTGATAAATATAAGATCAAAGGCCTACCAGGCTCCGGGGGTACCAGCACGGGCGAATTTGACAAATATCTTTTGATTCGATCGAAGCTTCCTGATATTCTTCAGTCCATTTTACCGCAATACTCTTTTTCAGCAACTTGAATATGGGCTCACAAGTGGTTGTGAGTTGAGCAATAAACCTACTAATGTAGTTCAGTCTACCGAGCAAACTCATCACTTCCGTTCTATTCTTGGGCAGGGGCAAATCCTGAATGACTTTGATTTTTGAGGGATCCAATTCAATTTTCCGACGGTTGACTACAAACCCCAACAACTTTCCAGATGGAACTCCAAATACACATTTTGCCGGGTTGAGTTTGAGATTATACTTGCGAAGCCTTTCAAAGAACTTTCTTAAATTTTTAACATGGTCGGCCTGACTTTTTGACTTAATAATCACATCATCCACGTAGACCTCAATCTCTTTATGCATCATATCATGAAACATAGTGGACATGGCTCTCATGTATGTTGCTCCAGTATTCTTCAAACCGTACGGCATCACTCAATAATAATAAGCTCCCCATGGTGTGATAAAAGACGTCTTCTCTACGTCGTCATCATCCATAATGATCTGGTGATATCCGGCATAGCAATCCACAAAAGAGGCAACCTCGTTTTTAGCGCAGTTGTCTAGCAAAATGTGGATGTTGGGCAATGAAAAATTATCTTTTGGACTTGCTCTGTTCAAATCACGGTAATCAACACGCACTCAAATTTGCCATCTTTCTTTGGTACGGGAACAATATTTGATAACCACATGGGATAGCGAGCCACTCGAATTACTTTGGCTTTAAGTTGTTTCATGATTTCCTCTTTAATTTTAATACTTACATACATTTTAAACTTTCTCAACTTCTATTTGACAGGAGGGAACGCGAGATCAGTGGCAATTTGTGAGCCACTAATTCAGTGCTTAAACCAGGGATATCATCATAAGACCATGCAAAAACATCCTTATAATCCATTAATGCTTGAATCATTTCATCTTTTAGCTGTGGCAAAACATGTACACTGATTTTAGTTTCCCTAACATCTTCTTGATCCCCTAGATTTATTGGCTCAGTCTCATTCAAATTAGAATTCGGTTTGTCTTCAAACTGTTTCAACTCTTTGCTTATTTCTTCTAGTGCTTCTTTTTCATCATATTCCCCATCCTGCTTCATTACATCTGGATTAGTTTGGATTTTAAGATCAGGCTAAAAATTCCGCATGCATGCCATGTCATTAGAATCAGCATAAAGAGAACTGTGTAAGAAAAAAAACAAAATATATTAGACACAAAACAAAAGGGACATTGCATTTCATTAAATAAAAGATAGAAGGGTTTAAACACAGATGCCAACATAACATAAACAAACTAAAATCCGACTTACAACCCTGAAATAACTCGGATAAACAGAAAGAAAAATAAAATAAACTACCAAAACTCCCTCCTGATGGGGAGAAGAGTGACTTCCCAATTATTGAGCCGGACAGCTGGACCTATGAATTGCACGTCTGCTATACTGGTACCTTCTCCTGCTTCGACCATATCAACTTCAATACAAAGGTTCTGGAAGTCATCAACCAGTTCAACGTCAAATTCCACATGCTTCGTGACACCGCTCTTAACAAATGATTCACTGAGTAGTGGCATTGGGCGAGGGAGTGACCATATTTCCTTTTTCTTTCCCTTGGCTTTCTTTAGATCTTCAGTTGTAGGCTCAAATCCCAGACCAAACGTGCCCACGTTCTCACTCGGACATATGAGATGAACTATACCGTACAGAGACACTCCCAAACCCTTTCCTGGCTCAAATCCGTATTTCCAAAGTTCACTCACCATCATGATAGAAGGAGAAGACAATTGCGGTCCCAGTATAGCCTGTCATTCAAGGATACGATCCACTGGCACTGTATCAAAAATTTGATAAATGAATGTCTCCTCTACGTTATTTGCTTTAATAAGAGACAAGAGAGAATCTTCGTAGGCTGACAAATCTCCTTCACTATGAATAACTACTTCTTTCCTGTCATGCTCAAACTTAATCATTTGGTGCAGTGTAGATGCAACCACCTTGGCCTTGTGGATCCATGGCCTTCCCAACAACAGATTATAAGAGGATTCTACATTCAATACTTGAAACTCTATGGCAAACTCAACAGGCCTTATGGTCAACATTAGTTCTATTTCGCCAATGGAATTTGATTTTGCACCATCGAAAGCCCTAACACATACATTGTTGGGCCTGATCCTGTCAGCACCAATATTCAACTTTTGCAAAGTAGAAATAGGGAAATATTTGCGCCTAAACCTCCATCAATCATGACATGAGTGACGTAGAAATCTTCACACTTCACTGTAATGTAAAGGCCCCGATTATGCCCTGTACCTTCAACAGGCAATTCATCGTCAGAAAAGCTGATCCGATTGACCTCAAAGATTTTTCCAACCATTTTCTCAAGATGGTTGATTGTAATCTCCCTTGGAACATATGCTTCATTTAATACCTTCAGTAAAATATCACGATGCTTCTTGGAGTGCAACAGCAAAGACAAAAGGGAAATTTGAGCAGGGGTTTTCTTCAACTGGTCTAATATTGAATACTCTGGCAACTTCATCTTTTTCAAAAATTCTTCGGCTTCCTCTTCAGTGATAGGCTTTTTGATAGACGACGGTCCACTCACCGTTGGCTTGGAATTTCTTAAGCTTTCAGGCATAAAGCATCTTCCTGACCTAGTCAAACCCCCTACCTCATCTACATCTTCAACTACTTCTTTCCCGTGATAGGTCATCACAGTCCGCCCATAATTCCAGGGAACCCTTTTCGTATCAACTATCGGAGGTTGGGTCATCGGTTTGAGGACAATAGGCACTGCCAGTGCTCCTTTCATCGTCAAGATGGGCTGACTCAGAGCTCCCACCACTGTCAACTTAGGTTTATCATGACTTAAATCAACATGCCTTCTGGCACCCTGTACTGTAATCAGGGGTTTCTTTGTACTTTCTTGGGCTTTATCTTCTCTCATTCCTTCCTGGCTCAATGACATTATTTTTAAATACTCCGCTACATTCATCGATTTCTTCTCAGTAGTCTGTATCTTGACAATAGGCTTATAACTCCTCGAAGACTCTATCCCATTATATATCAATTCTAACATATTGGCTTCAGTATGGGTTGGCAACGGATTCTGGTTAATGTTTGGGCCTTCCGGGGCCTGGACCAGCATCTGATTTGTGTCAATTAAATCTTGGACAACTCTCTTTAAATGCCAGTATTTCTCGATATCATGGCCTGGCATATCAGAACAGTATGCATACCTTAAAGAATAATCAAGATTCCTCGGCGGTGGATTTGAAAGCCTTCCTTGAATTGGGCTCAAAACCTTCAACTTTCTCAACCTATCAAACAAGCTAGCATATGACTCCCCAAGATGTGTGAATTAATTTTTGACCACCTTCTCCTTTTTATACTCGGGCCTAGGCTGAAAACTGGGTCTAGAGGGGTTTTGGTAATTTGGTGAAGCGAATGGGCGATTTTGTGGAGCTTGCGCACTCCATTACGGGTAAGAAGGGGTTTGAGCATATGGCCGCATGCTATATACTGGGTACGGTGGTGGTGGAATGGAATATAAAGGGTTTTGTAGAGGGTAGTAATGGTGGGGAGGAATATATGGAGCTTGGGATAGGAATGGGTTCTAGCTATGACAGTCGCCACGTCCTCTTTCTTCTTTCTACCTCCAAATGCGCCAGATCCACCTTGAATCGCTTGTGTGGTGGCTTTTAATGCGGCAAAACTCACTATTCGTCCTGTCTTAATTCCACCCTCTATTATCTCCCCCATTTTGAGGACTTTCATAAAAGACTTTCCCATTGCCGAAAGTAAATATTGAAAATAGGTCTCATCCTGCACCTGAATGAAAACTTCTACCAACTTACTTTCTTTCATTGGAGGCTTTACCCTGGCGGCCTGTTCACGCCACCTTATCGCATATTCCCTAAAACCTTCAGTGCTTTTTTTCTTCATGTTGACCAAGGATTTTTCGTCTGGAATCAAGTCGATGTTGTACTGAAAATGTTGGACAAATTCAGAAGCCAAATCATCCCAGTTGTTCCATTTATCAATGTCTCGATCGATAAACCATTCTGAGGCCAGATCTGAAAGACTCTCACTAAAGAAGGCCATGAGTAGTTCTTTCTTTCCTCCTGCAGCCCTCAATTGGTTACAATAACGTCTTAAGTATGCCACGGGATCGCCGTGTCCTGCGTACTTCTCAAACTTAGGCATCTTAAAATCGGGGGAAGGTTGATGTCTGGGAACATGCAAAGATCTTTATAAGAAACACTCCTATAATCTGCGATCCCTTGCAGATTTCTCATAGCCTGCTCTAAACTCTTCAGTTTCTGGGCTATGATATCCTGTTCCTCTGCTGCGACAGGTTTCTCCGTATCAAATGGAAATACAGGTGGCTGAGTGTACCCATACGGTTCATTCATTTGCAAAGTAGGCTCCGACGCATAATACTGGCTATCTGAAACCTTCAGTACTGGCTCACTGGTAGACCTAGGAAGCCTCATTATGGGACGCGCAACATAAATGGGAGTTTCATGTGATGGCGGAGCCACGAAAACCGGTGTGATCGGTGGCGCTGGATGAGCAGCGGGTCTTGATTGGGGAGCTGCCAAGGGCACACCAGAACTGCCAGGATAAAAATGTCGCGGAGTTAATCCTGGCGCGTGCTCAGGTGACTCAGTAGGAGCAGAAAATTGTGCCTGAGAGAGCGGTGGGCAATTAGAGACATTCCCAAAACCTTCAGGGAGTGGAGGAGGAGGCATTCCGCTAGCCCATGCCCGGTGCAACTCTATCAATTGTTGCCTGAGCCTTACTACCTCATCATTGTGTTCAGAACTTTTTTTCCTGTGATCCTGATCCGGGTCAATGAGCGAATTTTCAATCTCCCTGTTAGCCATGGCGAGCTTTGCTTTGGATCTGGTGAAGTATGGGTGACTAGCCAGAGTGCTGCAAACCTACCACTATTATCTGAAAGAACATGCTCATCAAAGACGACATCCGTTAGGATTACGGCACACAACAAGCATGGGAATCACACTGGTAAAATTGCCCTAAATTCATGCTCATTTCTACCAACTTTTGAGGGTAGAGAGGTCATTTTAACATTATCCTGATTTTTGTCTACACTATTTTTTATCTACACTTATTATTATTTTTCTTTCCCTCTCTTTTCCCTTTTTTTTCTCTTTTTTTTTCGTATCAATCTCTGCTTTTTTCTTTTCTCTCGTTATCTACCTTTATATTATCATTCTTTATGGCTTTTGTTTTTCTTTAAAAGAGGAAAAATAATGAAAAACAACAAAACAAAATGATTAGATCGAACCCAAAAGTAGGTTACCTACGTATCATGTTGTACATGAATCAGATCTTGCGTAGTTCGGGCAGTCTTTGACAAAATGGCCAATTAAACTTTTTTTTTTCTTGAAACCTTAAGAAGAAAAGAAAAATAACAATTTGTCAAAAGAATTGACAAACATCTTTTGCATTTTTTTACTTTTAAAATACCTATACAAAACAAAACCTATGATTACCAAAGAAACATCTTTTGGGGTTTTCAATTTTGAATTTTCTATGAAAAGGAAACTTGAACCTATTAAAGAAAAATCTTTTTGTAGTTTTCTTTTAAAGACGTATATGAAACGCCTACTCTAAATGGAGAGTGAAGAAATATTTTTTTTGGATTTTTTTCAAATAAGATCCCCGACCAACAATAGGTTGCCTACGTATCTCACTCCCGAAAGAGGAGAATCAGGGGTGTGTAGTTCGTCCAAATTGGACAATTAACGATTAACTACTAAATGGACCCTAACTTAAGAGACACAATCAAAACAAACGAATAAAACTTTTTGGATTTTCAACTAGACATTTCAACTAAGACTGACACCACCAATTGTGAAGAAAAATCTTTTTGGTATTTTTGTTTTTTGACAAATAAGTAGAAAAGGCGAAGAACAAAATTTTATGCACATAAGCATGACCTGAAGGTTGACCTACGTTGTGGTTTACTAACGAGACTGTTCGAGGGAGCGTATGGTCGATAGTGGCTACTCCATAACACCGACGGCTCCCCCCTAAAATAAGGGTGACTCAACTAGAGGTTGTGTACAACACGTGTACTACGGACTTGTTGCAGAAAGAAGGCCGGTGGGTGGACACATGATGACAAATACAAAACGGTAACATATAGGATAAATACTGTAAACAAAGAGCATAAAACGCACAAAAGTGAAAACAATAACACAAACAAAATCACAAACAATGCTTATACACTCGTAATGCCAAACAAAGCCGATACGACTCCAAAAATAGCTCGAATTCTGAAAACTTGTCTCTTTCCCCAGCAGAGTCGCCAGAAGCTGTCACACCCCTTTTTTACGTACTCCAAAAAATGTGTATATTTTAAAGTTCGAAAGATCTTTATTATTTAAGTGACAAGAAATGAAAATTTATTTCGGAAAAGGATTATTTGCATTTTTTATTCAGAGTCGCCACTTGGCATAATCCGTTGTGCCAAGTCACCTTTGGAAAATCCTTTTCGAAACCATTTGACTCTTAAACTGGTTTGCGAACAGAGATTTCGGCTAAGGAATTCTGTTGACCGAGGGGAAGGTGTTAGGCACCCCTCGATCCCGTGGTTCAACCACGGTCGCTTGGTAGAGTGTATCGACTATTTTTGGCATTATGAAATGTATAAACCACACAAAAGAACGCAAAATAATCAAACAATAAACAAAACAAAGCAGTCCAAAAATGTAAAGTCCAGTCCAATTATACAGTCCGAGAAAAATAAAATAATAAAAATACGAAAATATAAATCCTAGTCTAAACTAAATCTAGACTAAGCTTCAATGCCTTACCCGACGCCGCGGGCCTTCATCGCGATCGTTTTTCGCCAACAGGATACGTCGGGGCATTCCCCGGTGAATAAATACAAGTGATCTCGGGGCATTTCCCGGCTAAATAAATACATCTGAATTAAACACGATAATCTAGAAAGGGACATTCACACGCACATTTCACATTCAACCAAAATAACAAGTTTTAAAATTTGCCTACTCGAACCTATATTTCCTACCCATCGACGACATATCACATTCAATATCAACAAGGTATCAGAAATATCATAATATTCACTTTTATCAATTTTCGATTCCCGTCCCCAAACTGATTTCAACCAATATGATTAAACATGCTTTGATTTATCAATTCACTTTTCAAAGTCCGAAACCAACATCAACCAACACATAACACATATTCGAACATACCAAATACGCAACAAATAAATCATCCACACCCACAACATCACAAAAAAAACTAAAATAAATTAAAGATTCGGTTAGAAGAAATGGACCTCGATGAAATTGATCCTTGTCGATAATAAAGAAATCCGAAGACCAAAATACTCGACCGGAGAACCTCATAACGAGCAAACCAAACTCGGTATTAAAATAATAACCGGAAAGCTCCAAAACCAGTGAAGAAAACACTCATGATGCGGAATCCAAATCACAAATGTTGACATGATTTCAACACAAAAAACTCCGAGGAATGACAGTTTAAAAAAAAAAAAAGGAAAAGTCAGATTTCGGCGTCCAACCGTACGATCAGAGCTCCGAACAGTGACCAACAATCAAGCAGTAAGAGGTAAAGCTCGGGGATGTTTTCCAATGGATTTTGAACTAAAAAAAAAAGGACCCTTTGCTACGCCGGAGCTCCGGTGCGTTCGGCCACAACCGAAAATGGAGGTGATCTTCGGATCTCACTCTCTGATTCGAATTGGAGCATACGACGATGCTTGCTGCCGTTGTCGGAGGGAGATCAGTTTGGGTCGGCGGTTAGAGCAGCGCGTGTTGGCTCGATGGACGCTGACCGGTGCCTGCTGCCGTCACCGGAGAGGCGGCGAACGGAGCAGCTCGGGTTGGCTCGCTGGACGCTGACCGGTGGACGGCTGACGGTGACGACGGCATTATTGCTGCCGTCGTCGGTCGAACGAAGAGGCTGCGAACGGAAGCCTTTTTCTTTTTAATTTTTGGAGAGAGAGAGTAGAGAGGGAGTAGAGATCGTAGTCCGTGAGAGAAGGCGGCGCCGGCGCCGGCGAGATCTGTTGAGAGAGAGAGAGTGAGAGTCTAGAGAGAAGGTCTAGAGAGATGGAGGCTGATTTTTCTTTTTCTCTTTGTTACTGGTCCCTTTTTTTGTTTGTGAGAGTATATGTGTATATATTGTGAGGTGGGTATTGGGGTAGGGTATGGGGCATGGGTTAGTGATGTGTTGTCCAAAATTAATAGGAGAGGTGGTTAATTTTGTTACAAAAGAATATTTGGGGATTAGGTTTGTTATTTTTTTGTATTTTTATGGGATATAATCATACAGGTGAAGGCACGTGGTAAAACAGGGATAAAAATGTGTAACTTGGGTTTTCGGAAGGGACAGAATTAGGTGTCTACACTAATAGAAGAAGAGGAAGGAAAAAACAAGACTCCATTGATAAAAAAGAAACGAAGAAGGATAAACAAAAGAAAAAAATAAAAAAGAAAGAAAAAATAATAAAATAGAAAAAGAAAAAAGTGGAAATATTTTTTATTACATGTGGCATTTGTTAATTTGCTAGTGTAATAATATTTTTTTTCTCACGCGCCTTCTCTTATGTGTTAAATAGGCTAAAAATGGGACAAAGAAAATTATTTTTAATGGTCTTAACTAATTTTGTAGGGGTAATAAAACGTTTGCAAATATTTTTTAAAAAATTCAAAACAATTTTAATGAGGCGTTTATGTTTGTTCTCTTTTGTGGGATATCATTAATAGCAGCAACTGTTTCATCACATGGCTTAAGAACATCCATCAATGGACAAGCAGATAATATTGATAGTACGTACCTCCACCTAACGATATGTAATTATTATTTCACTGTTTCGTCTAATTAAAACATGTTTAATTTATAAGTCCAGTTATATATTATTTTATGTAAATAAAAATAAAATAAAATACAAAAGAATAACTTAATTAATCATGCCTAACTATAACAAACAAACAAATAACCCTTTATAGTAACCTATATAGGTGTTTTACCTTACCTTATTTAATTAATATATACTTCAAATTATTCGTCAAAAGCGATAATATCAAGTTCAATCTGTCTTAATGGCACTAAATAAATGCAATTAAAGACCATTCACATATAGTCTATGAACTTATTGTTAGTGTTTTTACATTAATACCAAATTTAAGTTTTATTTGTTTTAGAGGAAAAATAAATAGGAGAAGATTTTTTCCATTGGTTTCATATTTTTTCAATAATATTAGTTTTAATATTAGGTTAATTAATCAAACCATACTCAATAATACATATATTTTTAATATATTTTTGTGTAATCTTATTTATCGCTGTCATCATGAGTTGCAAGTGTATCGATTCGAACCCTGACACTTATAAGTTATATGAGTGGCTGCTGCATAGATTTTTAGTCTTGTCAAGTGCCAATCAAGGCAAGACACTTGTTACTAAATCGAAAAGGATTTGGACCATTGCAAAATAAAAACATGCATGGTGCTAGGACCATTTCACATGTATTTTGTCACACCTTACCACTTGAACCAAGGTTCATTTTTTGTAGTTATTGTCAAACCGTACAAGTATCTATATATTGAGTATATATCTAATACGTACGATGTGACAGTCCTATGATTTTTTTATTTTTTTTTGAGGAACATCACCCTTCTGCCATTCAAGAAGTGAAATTTATATTTATCCTTCAAATTTGTAATTTGGAAGAAAAACTGTTTTCCTTCGCTAAAAACTTGACTACAGACCTTCTTTCCTTTTTCCCTTTTTTTAATACATACATACTTTCGACATTTCAAAGACTTGATCAAATATGCTATTAGAGTTGTGACACTTGCATCCCAAAATTATAGAATTGTCCAAGTTTAATAGCTCATGTTGGTGAAATAAACACCGTGAAACAATTTGAATTCATGTCAGGGCATTATTCGACTGTAGAAGTCTTCACCTCGTAAGGAGATTGATGGAGCAGTATAGGAAGAAGAAGAGAGATTTATATATAGGGGTAGTCGTTCGATATTTGGTTCGATATTTTTAAATTTCGGATTCGGTAATTTGATAATCGGTATTTGAAAGTAGATACCACATACCATACTTATAAAAATCGGTTCAGTAATCGGTAAATTAAACTTTGAATCGGTATGGTTTTTGGTAATACCATATTAAATTTGAAAATATCCAAATGTACGTTTAAACTTCAAAAGGTATATTTAATAGAAACCGTTTACGAATATATCACCAAAGTCCAAGAGATTCTTTGGATTGACTAATACTATTGTCTGTTGAGTTGGTTAGACATATCGTATTATATATATAAAGTTCGATATTCGGTAAATACAGAATACCAAACATTACTAGAAAAAATAAAAACCGACCACAGAAAAAACCGACCACACACGGTCGATTTTTTAATTTTAAAATTTTTTTTTTTGCAAAAAGCGACCACATGTGGTCGCTTTTAAATTTTAAAAAATCAAAATAATTATTTCAATAATTTTTATATTAATTATAATTTATTTTACAAATAAAAATTAAAAAAATAACAAAATCGGCCACATGTGGTCGTTTTAAAAAATAAAAGTTAAAAAATATTTTTAAAAACCGACCACAAGTGGTCGATTTTTAATTTTTTTTAATTTATTTTTAATAAAACCGACCACTAGTGGTCGGTTTTAAAAAATATAATAATTGAAAAATATATTTAAAAACCGACCACAGTTTATAAAAATTGTTTTTAAATTTATTTTTAGAAAAACCGACCACTAGTGGTCGATTTTTAATTTAAAAAAGAAAAGAAAATACTTTTAAAAAAACCGACCACTTGTGGTTGGTTTTTAGTTTTTTTTTTTTAAAATAACTTTTAAACATAATCTTTATATGTAATCAATAACTGTATATATGCAATCAAATATATATATTAGTTTCATAAAAAAATTATTGTTAATCAGTATAATAATTTTTTGAAATTACATTGATCACACGTAGTCGATAATCAGTATAAAAATAATAAAAATCAATCATTATTTAAATTTTAAAAAATTACACTTAAAAATATATCAAATAAAATAAATAAATTACATTAAACATAATCTTTATCTTTCACTTATATTTCAAAACATAATATTCTCCTTCGTATATACATTAAATGACGTTAAACATGCATAATTTGTATAATAAATATGTGTGTGTATATATATATACACACACATATCATGTAGTGATCGATTGATGAACGATTTAGTCAAAACCTAGTATATTAAGTTAATCAAATATAATTAATCGATCACTCATCTGAGTATATATATGAAACACGTCGTATTATATTATTGGATAATATACTTGTGTACGTATGTGATAAATACAGTACATATTTAGAACTTGATATAGTCGATAGTGTGTATGTGTGTGTGTGTGTATAGGTATATATATATGTATATCTCGTGCAGTGACGCATGCAGTAATCGACAATTGTGTGTGATGTTTATATACTTATTCGATGTTTATATATGTGTATATGTGTGAGATGTATATATACTTATTTGAAAGTTGATAGACAATTGAATATATGTATATATATATGTATATCTCGTGCAGTGACGTATGAAGTAATCGAAAGCTCGATAACTGAATCTATATGTCAAAATATTTTGAATAATACATTGATATCATACTATAGGGGAAATAGATATATTATTTAGTGTGAATATGTAGATACGTGTATGTTGTTGAAGTTGTAATAACGTAAGATAAGTAATCAATAATTTATTTGATTAACATATTATATTACGAGGTGTATATATATATATATATATATATATCAATGAATTTTGCAATTTACGATAAATTTTTGGTTAGTTAGCATTTAATTACGATTTTATATATATAATATCATAATTAAAAGCTAATTAATCAAAAATTTATCGTAAATTACAAAATTCATTGATATTATTATACGACTGAGAAAATATATTACTCGTGTTATTGTTATAAATATTATAGAATTTATTAAAAAATTAATTTGTTTAAAATTAATTTTAATTTGTTAATTGATTGATTAATTGTACTAATTAAAATAATTTTTTTTATTATTTCTGAAATATAATTAATCGATCACTCATCTGAGTATGTATATGAAATACGTCGCATTATATTATTGGATAATATACTTGCGTACGTATGTGATATATATAGTACGTATTTAGAACTTGATATAGTCGATAGTGTGTATATGTGTGTATGTATATGTATATATATATATAGTATATACATATTAATTATATAGTGAAGGTATATTAATGACATAAAATAAAACTAACCGATAACTCATCTGATCAGTATATGTGAAATACGTTATATATTATTATTATGGGGTAGTATATTAAAATCATGTATGTGATGTTTATAGTACTTATTTGAAAGTTGATGGACAATTGAATATATGTATATATATGTATATCTCGCGTAGTGATGTATGCAGTAATCGAAAGCTCGATAACTAAATCTATATATCGAAATATTTTGAATAATACATTGATATCATACTATTGAGGAAATAGGTATACTATTTAGTATCAATATGTAGATACGTGTATATTGTTGAAGTTGTAATAACGTAAGACAAGTAATCAATAATTTATTTGATTAACATATTCTAATAAGAGGTATATATATATATACATATATATCAACGAATTTTACAATTTACCATAATTTTTTGGTTAATTAGTATTTAATTATGATATTATATATATATATATATGTATATATGTATGCATATATATATATACACATATATATAATATCGTAATTAAAAGCTAATTAACTAAAAATTTATTGTAAATTGCAAAATTTATTGATATTATTATACGATTGAGGAAATATACTATTGGTGTTATTGTTATAAATATTATAGAATTAATTAAAAAATTAATTTGTTTAAAATTAAATTAAATTTATTGACTTATTAATTGTAGTAATTAAAATAATTTTTTATTATTTTATTGAAAACCGACCACTTTTCAAAAAAATAATAAAAAAAATAATTATATAATGCCTACCGACGCACCCCCATATGACCCGACCCGACCCGTTATAAACTATATCCTATCGACCTAAACACCAAAACACACAAACACACAAACACAAAAATCACGCAAAACCCTACACGCCCAAATTAATTTCCCAATCGGAAAAATCACCCTAACCACTGCTCCAGCAACTGTTCCAGCGACCACAGCTTATCTCAAGTATGAATTTTATTGTATTTTGTGGTTTTTGTGCTTTTTGAGGTTGATTTATAGGTGTACTAGTTTATATAATTGTGAAATTTATAATGTTGAAGATTAGATTACTTTGAACTAGTTTTTTAAAGCTCGTTTGATGCTCGAATTTTGTTTAGTTATTTGCGAAATTTTTGAGCTATACACATAATTGTTTGAACTAGTTTTGCTTGTTTAGCTTGTTGTTTTTGATTCTTGAATGGATTTTATGGTTTAGCACTTTAACTTGTTGTTTTTTATATGAGTTTTGATAAATCACTCAAAGTTGGAATAATTTGTCTTGATTTTTTTAGGTTCTTGATTCGGTGACTGGTTATCTCTTTCACTTTAATTTAGGGCAAGCAACGGTAAGTTAATTTCTCTCGATTCACTATTGTTGTTATCTTCTTGCTATTGTTCATACTGAAGTCTAGTGAAGTCGTGTGTGGCCTTATTAGATTCACTAGCATTGTTGTTATGTTCTTGTTATTGTTTATATTGAAGTCTAGTGAAGCCGTGTGTGGTCTTGTTCGATTCACTAGCATTGTTGTTGACATCTTGTAGGCCTTGTTGTTGCTTGTTTCGTGAATGTGGTTTTGTTTTGATACTTAGTTGGTTGAAAATGGTTAAGTGTAGGGACTTTAAAGGAGATTTTTTTGTTTTGAATGTGGTTTGTTAGGTGACTTAATTGCTTGAAAATGGTTAAGTCTAGGGACTTTGAAGGAGATTTTGTATGTTGAATGTGGTTTTATTTTGAGACTTAGTTGGTTGAAAATGGTTAAGTGTAGGAACTTTAAAGGGGATTTTTTTGTTTTGAATGTGGTTTGTTAGGTGACTTAGTCACTTGAAAATAGTTAAGTGTAGGGACTTTAAAGGGGATTTTTTTGTTTTGAATATGGTTTGTTAGGTGACTTAGTTGCTTGAAAATGGTTAAGTCTTGGGACTTTGAAGGAGATTTTGTATGTTGAATGTGGTTTTATTTTGAG
>NC_061120.1:157953320-157971621 GCF_002878395.1 Capsicum annuum | reverse complement strand
TTACTCATATATATATATATATATATATATATATATATATATATATATTCTGCTTCATTTTTCGTAATCTGTGTTATGGGGATGGGTTAGGCTAATTTGTCATGGTGGGTTTGACAAATGTCATCATGTACCTATTTTGATTCATGACATGATGCCCGAGTGAGGGGTTGGAAATAATAATGTTGATGACTATATGACTATTTATTCTGGTGGCAGCGCTAAGTGGAAAATGATTTCATGGACTATTGATACATTGAGTTGATTCTGAGCTCACTTATTCATGTAATGAATGGATTTTAGTCTTCATACAAATTGGTTGTAAGCATTACATCCTTATATCAAGCTTTCATATTCATAAGACATTGGTACTACTGAGACATTCTAAAATTTTTTAAGAAAATGAGTCACTTTTTAAAATGCCTATACTGAGGAACGTGTCGGTAAGGTTGTCACAACCCAATTTACGAGTCATGATGGTACCTGCCAATTCCCACCAGTAGGTAAGCAAGGACATCAATTGAAAATACTAAGGGTTCTAAATAGAATAATTAGTCATATGAGATATCAATCCCAAAACCTAGTAGTGCTATTACAAGAGCAACTAATAGTATCAATACAATTCCAAGTCTAAAATATTTAATACAACTGCCTCGAATGGTAAAGACTGAATACAAGAGATGTAAGAAAATTGAGTGACTCAAAATCCAAGAGTCCACCCTATTTCCAAAAATCAATCACTGCACGAATCACGATCAACGACAACAGCTAATACTTGAATCTGCACCAAAAGGTATAAAAGTGTAGTATGAGTACCAAAACAATGGGTACTCAGTAGGTATCATCAACCGACTAAGTAATTTATGATATAAGACCGATAAAGTGCAAGATAATCATAAATAAGTCAGGGCATAGAATTGAACCTAAATCATCTGCATCACCATTGTATATAATCAGTAAGTAATTCAGAATAACATTATAACATAAGGCATCAACAAATGTCGATATCGAAGTACATAACAAGTATGAAGTATCAGAATAATAATATAACAAGAGACATCAACGCATGCTCATTCCGTCGTGCATAAGAGATAAATGATTCGGAATCATAAAATAATACAAGTGCAATCACAAGCAAATACAAGTAAAAAGTTGGCGCCTATACACCAACTAGTGCATAAAGTAAAGAACCCATCACAGCGACCCATACAACCGGAGAGTACACCTAAGAGAACATAAAGTAATGAATCGAATCTCCAATAAATATATATATATATATATATGCATGACCAACTTCTCATTATCCTTGGTTTTCCACAATTTCCTTCAAACGATCATTTGTAAACATTCATAACTATCATCAATAATCATAATTGAATAACTTATACCAATACACTCATTACCATAATCATACCACCATATAGGTATCTATCTCATCAATACACCCTATTTATCATTATTAGCTAGCCAACACTCATTACTAAACCAATTGCTCACTAGTCATCATATAATCGCTAATTATTATCCATCCACGATTCATCACTTATCCACTATTCACGGATCAATGACTAATCATTATTCACTAACTAGCCAATATCAAGCATCTATTTCAAATTCACCACTAGACCATATTAGCCAAATAATCAATATTTATATCTAGCCATTATAATCCCACAAGTCACCTTTTAACTAAAGACCACAAATTCCTGTTTATACACATTGCATTTATCAACTAACGTCTTATATCAACTAGCATCATTAATCCACAAATTCTTTTTAAACAATTAATCAACATCATACACCAGTAGAAAGTAATCATCACCATCGCTAAACCCATTATTACTAACCACCATAATGAAATAATCATCCCTATTAATAGTCATCAATACCACTAGTCCTCTTTATCACTAAGGTTGCCAAATCAACTAGTCACTATTAACGACTTAAGTAATATCCACCACTAAGCATTTTTCATCCTTAAATTAACAACTATACCACTTTACCTTAACTCATTAGAAGACTATACCTGAAACCTCTAATATCAATATTATAGCCAGCTACACAAGAACATAAATAAACATATCATTGCCATACATAGGGCTAGTCGAAACTCGAACCGATAGACATGCTCATAGGCACATAAAAAGTCATCCTCCGGCCTTGCTGGGCATCATCATAACATCATCATATCCTCCGGCCAAATCAGGCATCATAATATCATCAACATATCCTCCGGTATTACCGTGTATAAATATATCAAAATAATATCATTCGACCAAACTAGGTATCATCATCACATCATCCAGCCTTGCTAGGTATCATAATATAATCAGCATATCCTCCAACCTTTTCGAGCATCTTCGTCAGATCAACATATCCACCAACCTTGTCGGACATCATCATGACATCAATATATATATATATATATATCAATAATAAAAAATAAGCCCTGCAAAGTCTAAAGTAAAGTGTAAGTAAGTAAATGACAAACCCCAAAGGGTTAAAGTAAAGTGCAAGCCCTAAGAGGCCTAAAGTATATGACAAGCCCCACGAGGACTAAAGTAAAAGAGAAGTAAGGAGAAGCATACCTTTATATCTCATCATTCGTCGTCAAGGATAATTTATCCATAAATATATGAATATATATAACATGAATACGACAAAGCATTAACGAGTTCAACATGGTTAGTAGCATAGCTTCTCATGTAGTCAATAAATATATCTTTTTGAACCCTTAGTGTCATGTAATGCCCAGAAATTAGGTCCCGAGACATCACATGGTGCTTAGGATCACAAGTGACCCCAAGCTAACCCTTCTACTAGCATAACTCATAAGCAGCTAAACAAAAAGTATAAATTTATACAAATTTGCGAAAAATAACTCTTTTCTGATATGATAGATACAAAACTAAATTTACAAGATTACAACTCTGCTTTTACAACCAAAACTGAAATAGAATACATCAACCTCTACTGACTGTCTATGAAGCCTCTACTAGTACTGGCTGTAGGTAGCCAGGTCATGACTCCCGACTAACCCAACTCAATACGACTGAGTAAAGAAAATACAACACTTCTCGAACTATATAACTAACTCAAGCCCTTGAATCAAAGGGACTCATCATCTGCTGACTGGATGACACAAACTGACTGGATCTGAAGATGTACACTATACCTTGTACCTACATTCCGAGAAAATGTAGCCCACATACGAATATGTGGGTCAGTACCATGGAAAGTACCGAGCATATGGGGGTGCAATGCATATACAAAATAATATCTTAATATTATCACAGTTTATAAAATTATGCATGCTGATATAAATGACTCACTTAGCTCGAATTAAAATCATCATAATCATAAGAGAGTAGAATATATTGGGTGAAACATGTGAGTCATCATAATAAATCTCAATTCACTTCCATCTCGATTCCAAACCATCAAAGCAATCGAATCTCATAACAATTCTCTTTGGAATATATGTTCATTAAATCTTTCAAAAACAATGACTTTCTCAAACTCAGTCTTTCAAACAAATATGTTTTCATCTCAGATAGAAGAATAAGAATTTTCATATTAGATAGGAGAATACACACACACACATTGGGAGTCTTTTACAACCGACATAAACCATGCGAGCTACATGGAGTCCAATCTCCAACCCACATTGGGGAGAGCTTTCCTATCCTTGCCATCGGAGTAGGACCTTAATCTTTTGTTCACTAGTTATCACTATATCAATTAGCCTTAGGCTCACATCCTATGGGGGCACATAGTTCTAGGAAATTACTAATCACAGCTATACCTCCGACTCAATGCTAAAGACTACTCCCGAACTTAGCTCAGATCATTTCAAAAGTAAATCTACAACAACGCAATTCAACAATTCATATCGGGAGCCATAATGCTACCCCTTTTACATAATAAATCAACATGTGGATTTCTTTTCTCATTCGAGTTCAAAAATAAATCTTTCAAGACCAAAAGGTCAAATCATTCAAATATCAAGGTGTGTATAACACATTACTTTACCAAAGATCATAATCTCAAAGAGGGTTTAAATCCCATATATCAACACTTGAGCAAAACATTTCAAGATTCATACTTTGTATAGCAATCAAGTATAACTCATATGAAAATCTGAAAATTCAACTTGACAAATGATATTAACATCAAAACTCAAGGAATTTATCTTTAAGATATCACAAAAATATCATAGTTTCTTGAACAAGAATATAGGATAATAGTTTTATCTCAAATTCATAATTAAATAAGTAAAATCATGTATCTTCGTAAAATAATACAAACTTTTGGGCACAAGAACGAAAGGAAGTTCTTTTTGAAAACCCCACATACCTTTATGGTAACAGATTCGTTGAAAGATTGGACCCTCAATATTGATTGTGGAACCCTAGTTATTTTTCTCCTTTAGTGCTCTTAGATGATGAACTTAGATTGATAATAGGGTTATGATGTGTTTAGATTCTATTAAATTCATAAGGTTAAATTTAGGGGTATGTAAAGAGTGCCAAAAGACTTAACTGCCCTCAAAATAACTCTAAATGGAGTGTTTTTATTACCTGAAACACCGAGTGTGCACCGCATTGCTTATCGCATACATTTACACATGCGCCACATTGCTTATCGCACACATTTAAGCATGCGCCGCATTGCTTATTGCACACATTTAAGTATACGCCGCATTTTTTATCATACACATTTAAGTATGCTCCACATTTCTTATCCACACCTATTCCAGTAGCCATGTGCGATTGGTTAGGTGACACACTCTACTTTGCAAAGAAATAACTCCTTGCTCGGGTCTCGGATTTTGATGAAATTGGTATCGTTGAAAAGCTAATTCCATTATCTACAATTTGATAGGTCTTGGGATGAAAAATTCCATGTATATTAAGAGATATTCACGTTTGAAGTTGACCTTTGTAGAATCGAATGTCAAACTTTGGATGAATCAATTGGTCTTAGCTTAACCTTGTTCTATGTCATTGCTATAAACACTTTCCACCTCTAAACTACTTCATAGACTAGGATAATGATCATGCAACTTGTATTCATATGAGAATCACTTCGATTAGAGCTTAGACGCATAGGAACGACGATTAGAATTCTAGCACAAAAATATGGGGTATTACATGTCATGACTCATAATATTAGCAACAAAAAGTCTCTCTAGACTAATCACTTGTTTGGTTAATAGATAAAAGCATGACGTGAGGCCAAACATAATTAATAGAGTCTCTTTACATATGGTTAATTAGCATGCCTTCTAACACCATTAACATCATCATTTCCAATATTGACAATAAGGATGATTTTCAAAATGATTTATTATCATAATTATTAAGCATGATCATAACTTCGGCAAAAGTATAATTAATGTCCCGAACACTAGCCTAAGCAATGGCTTAATTAAACATATAATCAATGACTTAACTTTATAATCCATAATCAAGTCGTTTAGACCTTGGGCATAACTATAAGCAATATCATGAACAATGTCTCATTAGTAGCATATTCATTGGCCTACTATTGGCCTAAAGATAATTTATTTGGCCTACTATTGGCCTAAAGATAATTTATCATTAGTATGAATGATGGCTAAAGCGTGAAATAATATATAGCTTATTCATAGTGTGATAAATAACATCATTTATATCTTAGGCCATATTGTAGTCAAGAGCTCATTTAATAGCACACTCATTAGCCCAAACAAAAGATAATCACAATAACATAATTGATAGCTTGACTCAAGTTTTTAGCCAACAAGGAATACAAGGGAAAACCCACTTTCCATTCCACATAACCAAAAAGTACCAAGAATCATCAATATTACCTCAAAGGGCACTCTCTAGTCATGTACTAAGCATAAGGGTTCAATGGAACTAATCCTCAATATTGCCTTAAGGTGGGTCAACAAGCCCTCGTGTAAATCCCCAAAATGCATTATTAGTCAATTTCTACCCAAGACTAGGATAAGGTATCCAAACCAACTCTAAGATGTATACCAAGACACCATAAGCCCTAAGGTAGATGTTCTAACTCAAGAACTTTCACCAAGTTCATCAGAACTAAGCAACCTCTTCTAGTATTAGCAACTATGGCCAATTTACTCAAAGTATGAGCAACTAGATAAATTTACCTAATATTGAGTATTTTAAGGCATTATCATGATAAACATGAGTAATGAAGTCTATTTCACCTAAAAATAACGGGAAACAAGTCAAGCTTTTCAACCTCTAAGATTCATATAGCTTAATTGGTCCAACTAACCCAAGTCTTACATTTCATGAATCCAATACTTAAAACCCATCCCAATCTAACAAGATATCATAATTATATCAAAACAAAGCTTAATCTAATAATGTGTAAGCCTAGACTACCTCCAATCCTAAGAAACCCCATGAACCACTGAATCTTGGCTTTTCCTTTCCAAGAAGCTTCTTCAAGGTTCCAAGCTATTAAAATACAATCTAGACATCATTACAAGAATTTTGATACCCATATTTCACCATTGTGCTTCGGGTCCAAAAATGACACCAAAAACCCCTAAGTTGGTCCCATAGACGAATAACAAATTTTCGAGATCAACTCAACATTCAACTATCATTAGGGAATCATAACCTTCAAGAATCAAGTAAAAAATAAGGTTATTTTGTCTAAAATCATGCCCTCAAGATAATTGTGGTTTATGTCAAAAATTTAAGAAATTAGAGCATGACATATAAGGATTCTTACCTCTATTCTGTTGTTAATTACGAATATAGATATGTTAATCAAGCTTCTAACTCACCCCCAAGAATCAATTTAAAGTTACTAAGTAATTATAGGGCTTCTAGGGTTCATAGAGAAGTGGAAAAAAGCCAAAATTCTATCAAAGGGGGCTTTTTATAGTACCGTGGTCACGCTTATATAGGGCCCGCAAAGGTCAAAACTTATTTTTGACCTCCCAGACTCAGTCGGACTCCATTTTTTTCAAACGAACTATGTAACCTACTAAATTTGATATTATGGACTCATTGGTGAAGTTGGATTTTCCATTAGAGGTTGTTTAGGCCACTTGTGGGTCCCACACTCATATCTTCCGATTTTGAGTTTCCGACCAACAGGTTGAAATATGCTCGGGTGTAGTGGGACCCAAACCAAGGGTCTACCTAGACTAAAATCAATATTCCCTAGCTAATGGCACAATCCAAATTTGCATTCGAGATCGTTTTACTGAGTTTTTCAATCAATGACCATTTGGAACTAGCGAAAACTTCTAAACAAGGAATTGGTCCTTAAAACCAAACTAACTACCCTATAACCGAACTATCAGTTCCAACAAGACATAATTGACTTGGGATAGCTATGGAAAATCTCTAATGGAAAAAATAAGAGGGATCACAAAAAATAACCAGAGGGCTCATTACAACATCCACTACTAAGGAACTTTCGTCCCTGAAAGTTAAAGTTGTGGATGTACTTAAAGTATCAAATAGGTGAGAATAATGGGCCCACATTTCACTCTCAATCTCCCAAGTGTCATCCTCCACTAGGTAGTGTCCTGCTAAACCTTAGAAACTAGAATTTCTCTAAGGCGCAATCGTCTCACATCACTAGCCAAAGTAAGCAAGGGCTCCACCACAAAGGTCAAATGCTTATCTAATTGGACTGAGTCCCATCTTAGCACATAAGATGGATCATGAATATACTTCCACAACATGGAGATATGGAAAACTAGCTGAACAATAGAAAAAGCCAAAGGTAAAGCTAACCCATGAGCTACCTCACCAATAGCGTGTAGAATCTCAAAGGGTCCAACATATCTCGAACTAAGCTTACCCTTCCTCCTGAACCTTATCACACCCGCCATGGATGAAAACACAGAGGAATACATAGTCACCAACTCTAAATCTCAAGGTACGAAGCCTACAGTCTGCTAGGTGCTCTGCCTACTTTGAGCAGCTCTTGGCCTATCCCGAATCACCCTGACTCTAGCCAACAAGGCTTGAAGAAAATATGAATCAGGGGGGTCTAACCTCGAGAGTATTAACACATTTAGCTAGATAACAACATCTCCTACCATATAAATCCTCCAATCAACTCAGAAAACATGGCTGCACTCAGAAGCTAGTCAAACAAATCATCAATGTGAGGCATAGAATAATGGTTCTTTACTAACACCTTACTAAGTTGCCTATAATCAATACACATATGCAAAGGGCTATCCTTCCTCTTCACGAACAATACAAGGGCTACCCAAGAGGACAGACTCGGTCTAATAAAACCCTCATCAAAAAGATTTTAAAACTGAGAAGATTTTAGAAGCCATATGATATAGTGTCATAGAAAAAGGTCGGGTACCAAGATCGAGGTCAATAGCAAACTCAATCTCATGGATAGGGGAAATACCAAGTAGGTTGGCAGATACATCAAGAAACTCACAACAATAATAGCAAAGTAGAGCGATGAACTTTCATCACTAGCTTTACAAACATTAGTGAAATAACACTTACAACCCCAAGAAGTAAGTCTCATATCACAAACATAAGATATAATCCTTACAGGATCATAGCTAAATGCTCTCTACCATACGATTAGGGGTACATCGGGCATAGATAAGGCAACGATCTAGGCAAAATAGTCAATTACTAAATGATAGTGTGATAATTATCCCATTCCAGAAATCATATCAAAATCCATCATAATTAGAATAATCGGTCATCATAATTATCAATATCACTGACAGTCACAAAACCTTATCAGAATACATTAATCCACTACTAAAGAATCACCCACAGGAGTAGATATGTGCTATGGAACAAATAATAAATTAATAGACACCTCAAACTAAGATGTACAATAAGCAGATATATATATATAAGAATAAGTGGATCTGAGATCGAATAAAGCAAGGGTCGACTAGTGGCACATCATAGCCACACCTGTAACTACTGCATTCAAAGCCTAAACCTCGGGTATAACAGGTATTGCATATAACTAACCATACCCGCCAATTAGCTGGGCACCTAACCGACCTCATGTCCTTTTTATCTAAAGGCCACCTCGAGTATCATGGTAACCATCCCTACAACCATGAGAAACACCTCTAACTGAAGAGGTAAACTGCTCTAATACTAGGACTACTCTAAGCTGAACCAAACATCTCCCCACAACTAGGAAAATCCCAAAAATAGTGACCAAGAAGTCCATAAGTAAATCAAGTAATTTGAGCAAAACCAAAATCAACAAATCTGGTTGATCCAAAATGATCAGCATATTTTCAACAGACTAGAAAGTGAACCCCTCAAAAACTGACTGTTTTTCTTACTACGGTGATCACTACCACTAGACTGACCTTCTTCAGTATTCTAAAGAGCAGCTAGAATAAGTCAACTCGGCTGACAAGAGGCTAAAAGGATGAACACTGAGGATACCTACTCTGAAGAGACATGCAAATAGAAATCCTCAACTTCTCTAACAAAGTAGCAAACTATCTCATACTCTGCAACTGTTGTGGAACTTTGCTTCAATTTGGGAAACCGATATCTAAATCGATCTCTAAGGTAGCCAGGCATATACTTCTTTGAGGACATCTCAAAGAACTGAGTCCATGACATAGAAGAAAATCCATCTGGTCTAAAATCCATAAAATCTCTCCACTAATATCGATCAGACAAGTCCAACTGAAATATGGCATATTTCTTACCACGAGTATAAATAAGTCCAAACCACAAAGCCTATACTCATACATAGTTATGAACTCATGTGCATCCTCTCCAGGAGCACTATAAAATCTTGGCAAAGCTAATCTCAGGAATCTTCCTAAAATCTTCTGCTTCTCAGAAGACATAACAGGTTGGGCCACCACTGACTGAGTTACTACTAGTTCATGAGGATCTCAACTCTAGAGTCATAGCTACTAGTTACGCCCCAGCCTCAGTACCACTATGATCTAAAGATTGTGCACCATCCAATGACACACCACCAATAATATCCAACAACTGAACTAATGCATCTCTAAGCACTGCTGAAGATATGAACCATATTGTAGCCTGGGTTGATCCCTGATCTACCATTAGCTATGGTAAAAGAATATCTGGCTTAGGTGCAGAAATAGGGTCTAGTGAAGGTGGCCTATCCTAGCCCTTAACTGAAGACACATCACAAGGTTGTCCTCGAACTCTATGTCATCCATAATAGAAGCAGGATTCCCTAGGCTCGATCTCAGAACCCTCATCTTATATAGCGATAGCACATGGCCTAAACTTTTGTGAAAGAGTAAAGTCATGAGAATATTCGATAAACCAACTTAGTCTCTTGGCATGATATGAGTGAAAGAAAGGAAGAACCCCAAAGAATTTTCCATAGCCTCCAAAAGATAGGAAATGGATGTCAACATTACGATTCTCAGGACTCTACTAGACACTTGCTCTTATACTAACAATACCAGTGAAACTTGTCTCTGATACCAATTTGTCATAACCCAATTTACAAATCATGATGGCACCTACCAATTCTTACCAATAGGTAAGCCAATACCATAACCCGATGCTAATACAATGGGTTAATCCAATAAAAAAACCCAACATAGGCTAAATTAGAGGCATCAATTGTAAACACAAGGGTACTAGATAGAACAGTTATATGAGATACCAATCCCAAAACTTGGTAGAGCTAGTATAAGAGCAACTAATAGTATCAATACAATTCCAAGTCTATAATATTTAATACATCTGTCTTAAATGCTAAGGACTGAATACAAGTGATGGAAAGAAATTGGGTGACTCAAACTCTAAGAGTTTACCCTATATTAAAAAATAAATCACTGTATGGACTACGATCAATGGCGACAGCTAATACACAAATCTACACCAAAAAGGTAAAGAAGTGTAGTATGAGTACCAAAACAAGGCACTCAATAGGCATTATCTATCGACTAAGCAAAGTTATGATATAAGAACGATAAAGTGAGAGATAATAATAATTAAGTTAGGGTACCGAATCAAACCTTAATCATCTCCATCATCACTGTATATAATCAATAAGTAATTAAGAATAATAGAATAACATAAGGCATCAACAAATGTCGATACCGAGTACATCATAAGTATGAAGTATCAGAATAATAATATAACATGAGACATCAATGCATGCCCATGCCGTCGTGCATAAGAGATAAATGACAAATGATTTGGAATCATAAAACAACAAAATTACAATCACAAGTAAACACAACTAAAAAGTTGGTGCCCATACACCAACTAGTGAATAAAGTAAAGAACCTATCAGGGCATCCCATACCACCGGAAAGTACACCCAAGAGAACATAAAGTAAGGAATTGAATCTCAAATATATATATATATATATATATATATATATATACATGACCAACTTCTCATTATCCATAGTTTTACAAAATTTCCATCAAACGGCCATTTGCCAACATTCATAATTATCATCAATAATCATAATTGAATAACATATACTAATATACTCATAACCATAATCATACCACCATATAGGTATCTATCTCATCAATACACCCTATTTACACATTATTAGCAAGCCAATGCTACTTACTAAACCAATTACTCACTAGTCATCATATAACCAGTAATTTTTATCCATCCACTATTCATCACTTAGCCATTATTCATCGATCAACGACTAACCATTATTCACTAACTAGCTAATATTAATATTCTAGTCAAGATTTACCATTAGACCATGCTCGCCAAATAACTAACATTTATATCTAGCCATCATAATTCCACTAGTCACCGTCTAACTAAAGACCACAAATTACCATTTACACGCAATATATTATCAACTAACACCTTAAATCAACTAGCATCAATAATCCATAATTTTTTGTTAAATAATAATCAACATCATAAATGTAGTCATTAATAGCAACTAATCATCACCATCGTTAAACTCATTATCACTAACCACCATAATAAAATAATTATCCCTATTAATAGTCATCAATGCCAATGGTCTTCTTTATCACTAAGGTTCATAAATCCACTAGGTACTATTAACCACTTAAGTAATATCCACCATTAAGCATCTTTTAATCTTACATCAATAGCTATACCACTTTACCTTAACTCATTAGAAGACTATACCTGACACCTCTAATATCAATATTATATCCAACTATACAAGAACATAAATAAACATGTAATTTTCATACATTGGGCTAGCCGAAACTCAAATCGGTACACATGCTCTCAGGCACATCAATAATCATCCTTTGTCTTTTTCAAGAATCATCATAACATCATCATATCATCCAGCCAAATAGGGTATAATAATATCATCAATATATTCTCTGTCCTTACCAGAGATTAATATATTATCATAATATCATCTGGATACACTGGCCTTGATAGGTATCATAATATCATCATCATATCCTTTAGCCTTGTCGGGCATCATCATCACATTAATAAATTTTACGGCCTTGTTGGGCATCATCATCACATCAATATATCCTCCAAACTTTCTGGGCATCATCATCACACTAATATATATATATATATATATATATATATATATATATATATCAAGAATAAATAACAAGCCCTGGAAGGGCTAAAGTAAAGTAAAAGTAAGTAAATGACAAGCCCCACTAGGGCCAAAGTAACGTGCAAGCCCCATGAGGGCTTAAATAAAAGAGAAGTAAGGAGAAGCATACTGTTGTATCTCATTATTCGTCGTCAAGGATAATTTATCCATAAATATATAAATCTATATATATATATATATATATATATATATATATATATAGCATGAATACTACAAAGTATTAATGAGTACAACATGGTTAGAAGCATAGCTTCTCATGTAGACACATAATATTAGCAACAAGTAGTCTTTCTATTCTAATCACTAGTTTGGTTACTAGACAAAAGCATCATGTGAGCCCAAACATAATTAATAGAGTATCATTACATATATTCAATATGCATGCCTTCTAACACCATTAATGTCATCATTCTAATATTTACTATAATAAAGATTCCCAATATGATTTTATTAGCATAATTATTAATCATGATCATGACTTGGGCAATATTATAGTTAACGGCCCAAACACAAGCCTAAACAATGCTTAATTAAATGTATAATCAGTGAATCATATTTTCATAATTCATAATCTAGTCGTTTAGACCTTGGTCATAACTATAAGCAATATCATAAATAATATCCCATTAGTAGCATATTTGTTGGCCTACGATTGGTATAAAGAAAATTTATCATTAGTATGAACGATGGCTAAAGCATGACATAATATTTAGCTTATTTATATCGTGGTCAATAACATCATTTATGGCTTAGTCCATATTATAGTCAACGGCTCATTTAATATCACATTCAATAGCCCAAACAATTGATAACTACAATAACATAATTAATAGATTGACACAAGCTTTTAGCTAACAAGGCATACAAGGGCATAACCACTTGGGCATTATTCTCAATGAAATTCCACATAACCAACAAGTACCAAGAATCATCAATATTGCCTCAAAAGGGTACTCTCTAGTCAATTACTAATTGCAAGGATTGAAGGAAATCAATCCTCAATATTTTCTTAAGGTGGGACAACGAGCCCATATCTAAATCCCCAAAATGTATTCTAAGTCAAATTCTACTTGGGACTAGGCTATGTTATCTTAACAAACTCTTAGATGTATAGCAAGCCACTATAATCCCTAAGGTAGATATTCTCACTCAAGCACTTTCACCAAGTTCATTAGAACTAAGGCAACCTCCTCAAGTATTAGCAACTATGTCCAATTTTCTCTAAGTATGAGCAACTATAGAAATTTACCTAATATTGAGTATTCTAAGGAATTATCATGCTAAACATGAGCAATGAAGTCTATTTCACCTAAAAATAATGGGAAACAAGTTAAGATTTTCAACCTCTAAGATTCATATAGTTTAATTGGTCCAATTAACCCAAGTCTTGCATTTCATCAATCCAATACTTAAACCCCATCCCAATCTAATAAGATATCATAATTATATGAAAACATAACTCAATCCAACAAGGAGTAAGGCTAGCCTACCTCCAATCCAAAGAAAGCCCACGAACTGCTAAACACTTCTATTCCTTTTCGATAAGCTTCTTTAAGGTGACAAGCTATCAAAAATACAATCTATACATCATTGAGAGAATCTCAATACCCATATTGCACCATTGTTCTTAGGTTTCTAAATGACACCAAAAAACCCTAAGTGGGATCTACATACAGAAAATACATTTTCGAGATCAACCAACATTCAACAATTATTATAGAATCATAAACCTTAAGAATCAAGTGAAATCCAAGATTATTTGGGCTAAAATCATGCCCTCAAGCTACTTGGGTTTTTGATCAAAAATTCAAGAAATTAGAGCATGAAATGGAAGGATTCTTACCTCAAATCCGTTGGAATCACGAATATATATATATATATATATGTTAATCAAGCTAGTAACTCACCATAAATAATCTATTTGAAGTTACCAAGTCATTCTAGGGCTTATAGGGTTCAATGGGAAATGTAAATGGCCAAAATTTGACCAAAGGGGGCTTTTAATAGTACCGCGGTCGCGCTTATATGGGGCCCACATGGTCAAAACTTATTTTTGACCTTCCAGACTCATTCAAACTCTATTTTTTGCAAAAAACTATGTAACCCCACTAAATTTGATTTTTTAGATGTATTGGTGAAGTTGGATTTTCCATTGGAGTACTTTTAGGCCACATATGGGTCCTACACCCATATCTTCCATTATTGACTTTTCGACCAATGGGTCGAAATGAGCTCAGGTGCAGTAGGACCCGAACCAAGGATCTACCTAGCCTAAGATTAATATTTTGGAGCTTCTGGTGTAGTCAAAATTCATATTCGAGATTGTTTACTAAGGTTTTTGCTTAGTGACCATTTAGGACCAACAAAGACTTCTATACGGGAATGTGGTTCTAAAATTCAAATGAACTGCCGAGTAACCAAACTATTGGTTCTAGAAAGTCCTAATTGACTTAGGACGGCAATGTAAAATCTCTAACAATGAAAATAAGCGGATTTATGAAAAATAACCAAAAGGCTCATTACAAAGATTGATTTGAGATATGAGGTTGAGATTATGAGAGTATATCGATTGTGAACCACCCATAGGTCCTATATTAGGAGAACTGAGGCTGGTAGGTGTATACAAAATGTCATGCGATGGCTTTCAGTCATGCATTATAATCATCACATTACATTGCATGACATTTCCTTGGTATGGTTTGATATTGTCATTAAGTGCTCACTTTTATAGTTAATTATTATGATTAAAATCTTTCTTGTGATATTGCGTATTGAGTATTATACTATTATACTTATTGGGGGATTTAGGATTTGAGGTATATATACGAGACGTGAGATATAGTTGTGGCTTGATCAGAGAGATACTGGTGTAGAATCTTTTGATAGCCTATTATAGACTTTTATATATATATATATATATACATACACACGCTCACACACTCTCCTTGTTAGGATTTCATATTATTGGTTAATGATAATTGATTAAGAATGTTATATTGTATTTGTGATTCTTCTTTATAAATGACTTCCTTTGTTGTTAAATATAAATGAATAGTGTTGACTCATTTAGATCAATGTATCAGCCTTGTGTTTGATACATCTCTTGACCATTGTGTTAGGTTATCCGAACTAGGATAAAGTGGTATATTTACTATATTTTAGATTATTGGGAGGTCGTAGATAGTTAGGGTGGTGCCACGACTAGAACTAGCTGTGACGAGTATCTCAAGTCCCACGTGGACCAGAGACTAACCCTTTTCACTAAACCAAACAAGATAATATCCCTAATATTGGATGAATTTCGAACATATAATATTATAAGTTCAAATAATAAAGGGTATGTCTATAACCGATAATCATCGACCGGCCAAAACAACCAACCAACATCGCCCATGTCCATAGTAATCCAACAAAGCCTTTGAAACAAAATTCAATGTCAATAAAGTGTCGGGGCATGCCCCCGACTATAGCCAAAAACAAGTCTAAGAGATAAGACATCAAAACATGAAATATAGACTTTCGATGTATGGAAGCTCGCCACATTAATGTCAACTCACGAACTGATCCCGAATCCTAATCATTGAGCAGGAGAAGTAGAAGTATGGATAGTGCTGGGATTGCATGCGGATACAATGTACATAATTAAATGCATATACATATTTATATCACATGTCAGGATAGGGATCAAGGCTTATCATGCACTTTAAACTTTATCCTAGGTTGTTTAACTCAACCGGCATAACATGTAAAGGCACTTATGGGCTAATAGGACCAGCTCTCTCTCATGTGGTAGGGCCACATTTCATGTGGCCACATGAACTAGAGGGTAAACATATGCATTATAGAGGACTTAATCATCCCTGCATATCAATGTGACAGGAGCACCAAATCATGTAATATATTATGGGGGACTCGAACCTTCAAATCATATGATAATAATATTAAGGGGGTCTCAAACCTCCCGATCATATAGACCATCGCATCGTCAACTGCGGTTTCCAGTATGGGTCCCTCAGGACCACAACTTTTATGTCTCAGCTATACAACCCTCATTAATACCCAATTAAAAATCTTTATCACACATTCCCATTCATTGAAACATATTTCACATTAAGGCATACACTGTTGGTATCGCCATACCAACTACACTTGCAAGGTAACAATAATATGCCAAACCGATTACATCACTTAGGCAAACCCCTTGGTTCAATTATGCAATAACTTATGAAAACACGAACCTACAAGGTTCAATTCAAAACCATTATGCCTCTCTAGCTTTTTACATTATGCAAGGCTTCAAGAATAGTTCAATATGCATACTTTTCATATTCAGAACCAATTTCACCATATGGGGTTGAGGTCATAACCACTTCAAAAGTCACAAGTTTGGCAAAATCACAATTTCCTAGTTCACTCACTATACCAATGCACCCACAAGTTCAAAACAATAATTGAAGCATGAATAGTCATATATAAATCATGGGAAAACATTGTCCAACCAATAGGCATTCAAAACCCTTAATCATTTTTTCAAAAACAACATTAAGAGCTCATGAACAACATTTTAAAATATATTCTTTTAGTAAATTAATAATGAGGGAAGAGTAACATGCCTAGAATACCAAGTTTAACAAAAGAATTTCAACCCTTGAGCCCTTGGATGACCCACTTCTTGGAAACCCTAAGTATGGTTTCTTGAGAGAATTCGACAGAGCTTTTGAAGTGTTTTATTATGTTAAGGATGAACTATAACCCCCTTAATTTCTTAATGGACATGGGGTTTTAATTAGGCAAGGAGAGAATTATCTATAGTGCAGTCAGATTAAAAGTTGAAATTTAGTTGGCAATGATTATGAATCACCACACGAATCATATAGACTCATTACGACTTGTCACCTCGAGTCGTATCTAAGACAGTTTTGAGGACACCTACACATAGTTGACCCTACGACTCAACTTGTACCACTCATAATGGTACCCTACAACTCTTAGGGTTCAATCGTAGTCAACACAGAACCAATTGGGTAAATAATGGACACCCTATAATTTGCACCCAATGACTCGTAACAAGTGCTTACGACTCATAGTAAGCCACTCATACGCAGAGCAGAACTTTGCCACATTCTTATTAATTTGGTCACTATGGTTCCTAGGATCCATCAACACTACCTACGACTTGTATTCCTAAGTCATACCTAGGGAAACAACTCAAGCACCATTAACTGGACACCTTATGATTAGGGTTACATGACCCATCAAAACAACCTGGGACTTATAGGGTGATTTGTAGTCAAGACAGTAAGGATAAAATTTTTGAAATTTTTCAAGGACCAAAAACCTGGGGCATTATAGGTGGTGGCTCTTGCCATCACATTGGATAGGGATCAATTAACGATGATACTTGCTGAGTATAAGTGATTTTATACTCAACCTTGCTTCTATTTTATTTTTCTTATTTTTTGTATCTCGCGCAGGTGTTGGATCGAGTAAATCTTGTAGTTTGTTTTCTTTCAACCTAAATATTGCAGAGATCAAGGTAGTGTGGGCGGACTCCAAGTTTACCTGAATCATTCTTTATTTATCTTATTCTTATCCGCAATTAATATATTTTAGCTATTTATATCATTTTATATTTAGAGGATTCTATTAATGATGAATAGACTTAGAATGTATTTATATATATATATATATATATATATATATATA
>NC_061120.1:157803598-157950320 GCF_002878395.1 Capsicum annuum | reverse complement strand
AAAATATTTTTATTAATTATGTTTTGAAAAAATCTAAGCTTTACTACTAATACTTTATAATAAAAAAATAATACTAAAAAAATAACATTTATTTTTTATTTACTAGAATGAACAAATAAAAGGAAACAAAATCATTTTTATTAGATCAAATGAAATTAGATCGAAGTAGTAATAGAATTAATTATAAAATAAATAAGTAATAATTAAAAAGCATGAAAAGAAAAGGAAGAGACAAGTGAGGAAAGAAAAACAACACTAATAGTTGTGTCTCATTCAAGAAAGAAAAGAGACTAAAAAAAGGTTGCTAACGTTTTGACTCTTTTAATTAAAGTAGGACCCAAGATCCACTAGACAAGTGAAATCATACACAAAAATTTATTGGAAAGATGTGTTTTTTCTTTGGGTAGAAAAACTTTTCTTGAGCATTGGGTTTTTTTCTGCAGAAGAGAAAGAGTTTGAGTTTTGGTTTTGGTAAAGAGTAGTTTTAAAGTTTGAAGGTTATTTTGGATAGTCGAAAAACTATGAGTTACCAACCACCCTTATTCAACGCGATAAATATATTTTGCAGAAATTGACACAAATGTTTTGTTTTGATGGCATTTTCTTAATTAATGCATGTAGCAAAGATGGACTTGAAAATCCACTAGATTTTTTGTAAGACCCCGTAAGATCCTAGCTCATTTTAGCTTACTATTGCATGTTAAAGGGGTCCAAGACATAGAAAATTTCATCAAGTGTTAAGACTTAGACTTCTCCAAAGCCTTTGAAACTTCGATGATTTTATTTTTGACCTTCTCAACCACGAAACATTAGTTTCTAAGTTGATTCATGATCGGGGTTGTCGATAGTACATCTAGGGTAAGTTTCAGATTCTTCAGGTAAGGTTTGAGACCTGTTTGAATGGTCCAAATAGTGAGGCTATGTGATATGGCCGCGGTGCGACAGATATTGCATCGGTGTGGAGTAACGTGGCGCGGCACATATCGCATTGATAGAGTAATGCAACGCATTGCATTACACACCAGTCAGTGTGGTTTAGTTTAATGAGTTTTTGTCCATGAGGGGTAATTGAGTCATTTTCCTCACCCTATCCAAGCCAGAACACGATATTTAGGGTCCCGAAAACATTATTTGATATCTTTTACACAAAATTCTCTCAAAAAATCAATTCTCTCTCAAGAACAAACCCTAGCCTCTTTAAAATTCAAGCTCAACCTTCAAGAAATCACCTAGAACTTTCACTAATTCATTAATTAAGGTATGTGTGGTGTTCATCCATGGTCCTTTTCACCCATGGAGTCCATGAATCCATTTTCAAGTTTAAAGCCATGATTTTTACATGTTATTATGAGTTATCTTCATGAAGCTATTATGAATTTTGATTATAAATTATTTTTACCATGTGTTTTCATGGGAAATTATCCTAGACACGTTCGTATGATAATGTTCGTATGTTAAATCCTAAATCCATGATTTTAGTATTTCAATTATGTTAGTATCACATGTTTTAACTATTCTCATGCTTAAGCCTATGAATTTCAAGTGTGTGATGAAATGCCTAAATGATTGGGTTTTGAACAATGACTACTTATGATATTTTTGAAGCTTCAGTATATTCCTATTGTAATTGTTACCGAATCCTGGGGGTTATAAATACCCAAAATTTAGATTATTACCTAGCTTTTATTATCTACAGAATGATTTAAATTATACCATGAGCAATATCATTCAGTCCGTTACTAGGATCATTTGTGAGTTTAATTAAGCTTAGTTCAGTCCAGTAATCAGTGTCTTTCAATTGGGAGTAAAAACATAGAACCGAGTGAATGTAGGGATGGCATCTCCCCCATCAATAGGCATGAGGCACTTGTCTCCCCCGTCAATAGGCATGAGATGTTAGTAACAGTGCTTGGGTTCCAGACCTACGGTGCCATCGTACACTTTGAGGGATCCCCCGTTAGCTGGTCATGACATTCTTGTCCTTCGAGATATCAGATTAGTGGATCCACACAGCCAATGTTAATATCCATAGCATGGTACTGACACCCTTCCAACTGGGGTTACAGGTTGGACCCTGATAGTACATTGGGGCATGTTGGTTATAGCTACCTCCCATAGTCTTAGTTCAGTATTCAGTATAGAGTTCAGTTTCAGGTTTCCATGACTATAGCATACAATTATCAGTTATTCAGTATCGGTATTTTAGTACTTCAGTTTATAGACTATATCAGAATTATGTTTTATTATTGGTCATGCATTCTCAAATTTTACAGCTTTTATTCATTCATACTCAGTTATCTCATACTATTCAGTCAGTTATTATCTCATGCATATAACTCATGTATTTTAGCCTAACCTCATCTCAAGTACTTGTACATTTAAAGTACTAATTACATACTCATTTATTGCGCTATGATGTCTTATATAATAGGATTGTACGCTCGTGTTCTTGACTGTACTTAGACATTCTAGCATATCAGCAGTAGTACAAGTGGTGAGTCCTCATATATTGAGGACCGTTTATGTTTATTTTAGTGTCAGAGTTAGTTGGGGGCTTATCTTATCATCTCCTCAATCAGTTAGAGGCTTTTCAAACTATTTTAAAAAGTTAGTTTATCAATTGTTATTATCAGTCTTCTCAGTATTATTTTCAGACATTTTCAGAACAATGATTTTAATTAAATGTTTTAGTATTTAAAACCTTATGGTGTTTTTAGTTAAATTCCACACATGTTACATGTTATTTTGTTATGTATTTTATTCAGTGCTCGTAGCAAGTACCAGCTCATGGGTTAGCTTCTGGTCAATCAAGAATGTAAGCACCATATGGCATCCAGGGTGTATTTCTTAGGCATTACAAACTTGGTATCAGTGCCTTAAGTTTTAAAGTTTTGTAGGGATCCTGAAAGTTATTTTGAGTAGAGTCTTATGCATAGGTGTGAAGAGTGCCACACTTATGGACAGGAGGCTATAAGATATTTTAGGAAATGTATCCCTTTTTTAATATTCATGTCATCCGAATAAGCATGAACTCTATCTAAAATCTCTTTCTAATTTGATATTTCTTTCATTTACAGAATATGCCTCCCAACAAGACTAACAGAAGAAGAAAAGAGTATCAACCCATACCTCTGCCCGTTTAGAAAGATCCCCTCAATGAGCATGTCTCTCATGCCAAGTTGAGAGCTACATTCACTACTCTAGCTCACTCTATAGAAGCTCAGAATAATCAGCAGGCTACTATCCTAGATAATCCAGTGACTATCAACTGCAGCTAGGATTCTGGAATTCACCTAAATGAATCCCCCTCAGTTTTTGGGATCCGAGTCTGATGAAAATCCATAGGAATTCCTTGATATGGTTTAGAAGGTAACAGACATTATGGGTGTAACTTCTAGTGAGAGTGTAGAGTTGGCTACTTACTAGTTACAGAATATATCTCACACCTATTATAAGCAGTGAAAGGGGGATAGAGATGCAGAAGTATGGTCTTTAGAGTGGGAGGAATCTTCTACAGCCTTTTTAGATAGATCCTTCCCTTTGGAGTTGAGGGAAAATAAGGTGATGGAGTTTATTAATTTGAAGTAGGATAGTATGATTTTAAAGGAGTATTCACTTAAGTTTACTCAGTTGGCAAGGTATGCTCCTCATGTAGAGACTGACAACAGGTCTAGAATGAGTCAGTTTGTGTCTGGTACATATAATAGTATGGTCAGGGAGTGTAGGACCACAATTTTGATTAAGGAGATAGACTTGTCTAGGCTTATGGTCCATGCTTAGCAGATTGAGAAGGAGAAGTTTAAGAAGAAAGAAAGAGAGAATAAGAGGGCTAGGATAGGTAGTTTCAACTTTTATCAGCCAATATCAGAGGATGGTAACCATACTCACTTCCTTTAGAAATCTTCTGCCCCAGCTCCATCTTCAACTAGTACTCCAGTGCTAAGGTTCAGAAATGGTAATCAGGATAAGGCGCCAGGCACTAAGACTCAAGGTAGTATAAACAATGGTCGGACTAATCCACTTAGCTAGAAGTGTGGTAGAAATCATCAAGGTGTGTGTAGGGCTGGCAGTGATATGTGTTGTAGATGTGGCAAGCCAGGACACAGGATGAGGAAGTGTCCGACAGGTATGTGGAAAGATAGGAATGATCGCTAGCAGGGTTAGGCTAACTCTTCAGGAGCACCATCAGGTCGCCCAACTTAGCAGGGTGCCTATAATTCCCCAACTCTATACCCTAAACATTATATGGTGCTTACGACCTCGAAGGACCATAAGCTAACCCATGACTGATATCTGCGGTGAGCACTGAATAATAATACTAAAAATAATATGGAAAATAGGCTGAATTGCCATAAGGTTCAAAATATGAATACAGATAAAGAATATCAACTGTAATAATAATCTACAAAACTTAATATTGTCTGATAGTCTAGTCTGAAAAGTTTCTAACTGAATTGACTGAAAGTGGAGTTGATGGGACGACCCCCCAACTAACTTAAACTAATGAAATACTAAAGCTACTGAAAATACTAAAATAAACTCACATCCTCAATATGTGAGGACTCACTACTAAATTTGCTGCTGCTAACTAAATTTGTCTATGCGTGGTTAGGAACTTGAGTGTCTGAACCTATGATATAAGACATCATAGCAAAATGAAAGAGTGTACATCAATACATGGAATGTAATGGTATACTAGATAAGGTAAGGCTAAATGCAAGGGTTCATATGCATGAACAATAACTGACTGAATGTATAGAGTAACTAAATATGAGAGTACATGGATAACTGAAACTGTTGTAAATACTGAGTATACAATACTGTGCATATATATGTATACTGTAACTGAGCTTTTACTAAAGCTAAGTTCTGAGTTCTGATGACTAAGTAACTGATATCTGAGATTATTGATAACAGAGTTACTAAAACTAATTGACTGTATTTGCCATTCCTAATTCTATAGAACTAAACTTAGTTCTATATTGAGACTGAAACTGAAACTGTGGGAAGAAATCATATAATCGACATACCCTTTTTCTGAATAGATTTGGGGTCCAACCTATAACCCTAGATGGAAGGGTGTCAGTACTATGACATGGGTAAAGACAAGCTGAAGAGTTATCCTTATTTGTCAGGTAACTTTAATGAGAATGTAGGTATCCTCAACTGGCAGGAAGAAACACCTCATCAACCCTCAATTGGAAGTTTGATGTCTTAACCTATGCTAGCTACGTAGTTCTATAATACAACGACTACTTCTAAGGATCACACCCTCTATTGGAAGGTTAGCCCCCATCCTTCGATTCACTTGGTGCTGAATCCTACTCCCAACGAAATAGACACTGAACTGTTATACTGAGCTGAACTATAGTGATACTGAGTTCTGTAACTGACTGAGTTTACTGAGTTCTATAACTGACTAAGTTCACTAAGTTCTGTTAACTGGCTGAGTACTACTGTTTCGTATCATGACTGAGACTAATATAGAACTACTTTAGCTCTAGGTAAACAGCTAGATTTTTGGGTATTGAATACCCCCAGGACTTGATAGCATGAAAGTAAAGCATGGCATGATCTTGAAAAGCATAACATTGTCCACTTGTTCATAATTCAATCATAGAGACATTTTATCAAACACTTGTAGGGCATAAGCTTATACATGATTGGGACCACACAATGACATGTCATGATTCCACTATTTTTTTCACATAGGCATTTTAGGAAACACTTGGAGAACACGGATTATTTCATATGGTAATGGCCAACACATGAACATCAAGAATACAATACTTAATTTCAAATTCAAGGGTTTTGCATGCAATTCATATAATTCATCACATAACTATTTTAATTTCATGGAAACTTATAATTAATCATGAATTGAAACCCAACTACTATCATGGACATGAACATAATCAATTTTAAGTATGAAGTTCATAAATCTGTGATCTTGTAAGTTCAAAAAGGGTTCTTGGAATTCATAGGTGAAAGGAACCCATGAATGAACACCTAACATACCAATTGATAAGTTCTTGGAGTTCTTGGTGAATTTTTTGAGATTTCCTCTTGATTGCTTGAAGATTAGGGTTTGGTAATTGAGAGAGATCTTGTTAATTTTGGGGAAAAGTTAATAAATAATGGGTTTAAAACATTTTTAGGGATTAAATCCCATATTTGGGTGTATGAAAATCAGTGAAAAGACTAGATAACCCTGGATGAAAATTTTAATTTTCATCAAAATTTTCTAACCTGGGACCAAGGTGCGGTGCAGTGGAATCACGTCGTGTGACTGGAAATAGACAATTGGGAAAATGGATAGTAGTGCAACGCGGTTGAATCACCACACTGGATACGAATTTGGCACTCATCGCAACGCGGTGAAATTACGTGGCTTCACTAGAAAGGACAATTATGAACATGGTTTATGGCGCGATGCGCCATTATCGTAGAGCAACACTGGAATTTGACAATGTCCATTCAGTTGGTCTTCGCGATGTGGTGAAGTGCCAGTTGGCACACTTCTTTACAAAATATACTATAACTCTTCGCCCGGGTATTGAATTTGGGCGAATATTATATCATTGGAAAGTTGACTTAATTTCCTTCGCAATGGTAAGCTCTAGACTGAAAAATACTGGGTATTTTACAAAATTTATATAGAATAACTAATGTATTGAGAGTTAAATTAAGCTAGGGAAATATGGGACATTACAATATCTCCCCCTTGGGAACATTCGTCTTCGAATGAGACTGATTAAGCTGAGAAATATTGATGGACTAAGTTTATACACTGAACATGCAGATCTGATGCATGGATTACATGAATGAAGCTACTGATAAGTTGAGTTTTCACACTGAACATACATATCTGATGCATGAGTACATGACTAAACTAATTCATAAATGCATGACTGAAAACGCAATGGTAAAGAATACCAAGTTTATGACTGTAACTGACAAAGAACTAAGAAAATCTAATAAAGACTATTACCTTAAGCTAAATTTGAATTTGTGGAGAATAGTTGAGGATACTTGGTTTGCATATTTGCTTCTGCTTCCCAAGTAGCTCCCTCAACGGACTGATTTTACCAAAGAACTTTGACAAATAGAACTTCTTTGTTCCTCAGTATATGAATCTGACGATCAAGGATTTGGACTGGAACCTCTTTGAAAGAGAGATCATTCTGCATATCTATGCCCTCTAAGGGAACTATGTTTGCTGGGCACCAATGCATTTCCGTAGCAAGGATACATGGAGTACTGGGTGTACTGAAGCTAGATCTGAAGGCATCTCAAGCTCGTAAGCTACTTTTCCAAAACAGCTGAGAATTATGTAAAGACCGACATATCGGGGACTGAGATTTCCCTTCTTGTCAAACCTCTTTACCCCCTTCATGAGAGAGATTTTCAAGAACATAAAATCACCAATCTCAAACTTGAGATCCTTTCTCCTCACACCTGCATTTGATTTTTGTCGGCTCTAGGTATCCCTAAGCCTTTCTCTAATCTACTAAACCTTATCTAAGATATCAAATGATAAATTAGGCCCTACTACTGTTGGCTCACCTACCTTGAACCAACCAATTAGACATCTACATCTACTATCATGAAGATCCTCAAACGGATCCATCTGAATACTGGAATGGTAACTGTTATTATATGCGAATTTGATCAAAGGCAAGTGGTCATACCAACTATCTTTAAAATCAACAATGCAGGCTCTTAACATATCTTCTAGAGTCTGAATGGTCCTTTCTACTTAACCATCTGTTTGAGGGTGGAAGGTTGTACTAAGGTGAACTTGGGCACCAAGACCCTTTTAGAATGCTTTCCAGAAGTGAGAGGTAAACTGGGAACTTCTATATAAGATAATGGATGGTGGGACTCCGAGTAACCTAACCCACTCTTTAATATAGAGTTTGGCATAGTCCTCGACTGAATAAAAGGAATAAACTGGCAAGAAGTGAGCTGATTTGGGTATTCTATCTATAATGACCAAAATAGAATCATACTGACGACGAGTATGAGGTAATCCCGTCACAAAGTCCATGTTCATTTCTTCCCATTTCCATGTGGGAATAATGAACTCCTGCATGGACCTACTAGGTTTCTGGTGCTCAATCTTAACCTGCTGACACGTTGAGCACTTGGCTATAAACTCTGCAATATCTTTCTTCCTCCTACTTCACCAATAGACCTCCCATAAATTATGGCACATCTTAGTAGCCCCTGCATGAATAGAGTAACACAGACCATGTACTTCTGCAAGAATTTGTTGCCTCAAGTCATCTATACCTGGAATACATAGACGACCCTAGCAATGCAAAACACCGTCTCCCCCTTGGGAGAAGACCTCTACTTTCTAATCTCTGACTGACTCCTTCCGTTTAACTAGACTGAGATCTCTATCCTACTTTTCCTTTACTTTGGAAACCAGGGATGATTCTAAACTACTCTGCACCCACACACTACCCTCTGCTAAATCAACTAAGCGAATACCTAGTCGATCAAGCCGATGAACTTCCTGAACTAACTTATTATTATTATTCTAAACATGAGCCACACTACCCATAGACAACCTACTGAGAGCATCTGCCACTACATTGGCATTGCCCAAATGATACAGAACACCCATGTCATAATCTTACAGCAATTCTAACCACCTCTTCTGATGCAAATTCAAATCTTTTTGAGAAAATATATATTGCAGGCTTTTGTGATTTGTGAACACATCCACATATACCCCATACAAATAGCGTCTCCAAATCCTTAAGACAAATAATACAGCTGCTAACTCAAGATCATGAGTCAAGTAATTCTTCTTATGAGGATTAAGCTGTCTAGAAGCACAGGCTATGACCTTTCGTCTCTACATGAGGGCATAACCCAAACCTACTCTGGATGCATCACAGTACATAACAAACCCGTCTAAACCATCTAGTTAGGTTAGGAATGGGACTGAGGTGAGTTGAGTCTTCAACTCTAAAAAATCTTCTCACAAGAATCTGACCACTGAAACTTGAATTTTTCTAAGTCAATTTGGACATGGGGGATGTAGTATACGAAAACCCTTTAACAAACCGACGGTAATAGCTAGCTAAACCCAAGAAGCTCCTGATATCTGATGGAGAAATGGGTCTAGGCCAATTTCTCACTTCTTCGCTTTTTAGGATCAAATCTAATGCCATAACTAGAAATAATATGACCAAGAAATGCTGCTGACCTTAGCCAAAATTCACACTTACTGAATTTGGCAAACAACTAATGGGCTCTAAGAGTCTGAAGTATAATTCTAAGGTGATCTGGAAGATCATTTTTGGTATAGGAGTAAACAAGAATGTCATCAATGAAGACTATTACGAACATGTCCAAGTACTGCTTGAACACGCAATTCATTATGGCCATAAAGGCTACTGGGGCATTAGTGAAACCAAAGGACATGACTAGAAACTCAAAGTAACCATACCGAGTTTGGAAAGCTATTTTCAAAATGTCACATTCTCTGACTCTTAGCTAATGATAGCCTGATCTGAGGTCTATCTTAGAAAAGTAATTGGATCCCTAAAGTTGGTCAAACAATCATCAATTCCAGGAAGTGGGTATTGTAATTGACTGTGACTTTGTTTAACTGATGCTATTCTATACACATTCTAAGAGAACAGTTATTCTTACGCACGAATAGGACTGGTGCACCCAACTGGGAAATGTTGGGTCTGATAAACCCCTTATCTAAAAGGTCTTTTAACTATTCTTAAAATTCCTTGAGTTCTGCTGGTGTCATTCTATATAGCAGAATAGATATAGGCTGAGTGTATGGAAGAAGGTCTATTCCAATGTCAATTTTCCTTACAGGAAGAACTTTGTGAAGACGTTTGAAAAACACATCAGAGAATTCATTCACTACTGGAACTGACTCAAGACTAGGAATCTCTAAACTAGATTCAAAACTCGCACAAGACGATAGACACATACCTTGGATATGATTTTTCTCTCTCTAAGGTATGAAATCAACTAACTTTTAAGTGTTGTAGTACTACCTCTCCATTCAAGGATAGGTTTATTTGGAAACTAAAAATGAACAATTTTGTTTCTACAATCAACTGAGGCATAGCATGAATAAAGACAATCTATGCTGAGAATGGCATCAAAATCTGCCATATCTATCTCTACAAGGTCTTCTGAAGTAACTTTCTAAGATATCATAATTGTATAGTTCCTGTATACCCATCGGGCTATGATAGATTTACCTACTGGGGTAGAAACTGAGAAAGGATTTGCTAGGATTTTGGGACTGGCTCTGAAGTTAATGGCTATATAAGGAGTTACAAAAGATAAATAAGATTTTGGATCTAGCAAGGCATAAACATATAAATGGAAGATTTGTAACGTACCAGTGACCATATCAGGAGAATTTTACTGATCTTATCTGAACTGAAGTGCATAAAGCCTGTTTGGGCGTTGCCCACTGGTGGCATTGGAAGTGGCACCCGACTAATTCGGGTGACTAGACTAAGCTGGGGGACGATTATACAGACCCTGAGAACCTGATAGAGGATAATCTCTAATTCTATGGCCTAGATTCCCACACCCAAAACAAACATCACTGTCAGCTATGTAGTCACCCTGATGGTTTTTTCTACACTTGTGGCAAAAAGGATTTGTTCGAGCACTACTGACACTACCCTGAGATTTAAAGCCCGGTGCCCTATCCTTGTTACCATTTCTGAACTTAGGTACTGGATCACTTGCTGAAGATAAAGCTAGAACTAAAGATTTTGGGTAAAACTAGGAACGATTACCACCCTCTGACTTAGGCCTAGTGAAAGTAAAGCTACCTGTTCTAGCTCTATTATTCTCCCTCTCTCTCTCTCTTTATTATTAGCCTCTTCTATCTATTAAGCATGGACCATGAGCCTGGATATGTCTATCTCCTTAATTAACATTGTAGTTCTACACTCTTTAACCATACTTTCTGACATACTAGATATGAACTTGTTTATTTTGGACCTATTATCTACTACTACATGGGGGACATACCTGGCTAACTAATTAAACTTGAGGGAATACTCTTTCACACTCATGTTTTCTTGCCTAATATTGATTAATTCTAATACCTTTGCTTCTCTCAGCTCTAAGGGAAAGAATATATCTAGAAAAGCAGTAGCAAACTCTTACCACTCTATAGGATTTGCATCTGTGTCCCTATCTACCTTTCACTATTTAAATCACATATAAGCTATATTTTATAGTTGATAGGTAGATAACTCAGCACTTTCACTGGAAGTCACTCCCCTAATATATGTGACTTTCTGAACCTAATCGAGGAACTCTTGTGGATTCTCTTCAGACTTAGATCCTAATAATAAGGGAGGATTCATTCGGGTGAAGTCCCGAATACTGGATGCAGCAGTATTAGCCACTGGGTTGGCATGAACAGTAGCTAGACATTCATTCTAAACTACTATAGAATTGGCTAGAGTGGTGAACGCAGCTCTTAATTCTGCATAAGAGACATGCTCATCCAGGGAATCTGTCGGAACGGGCTGAGGTGCTGACTGGTTTTCATTCCTTCTTCCTTTAGCTTTTCTAGGAGCCATTTTCTATAAATAGAAGGGAGAAAGGATTAGACTGATAGGTTAACTTAAGCTCATGCTTACTTGCACGACAAAAATACTAAAACAAGGGAAACTTCTCCTAAAAATATCTTATAGCCTCTTGTCCATAAGTGTGGCGCATTACACATACTTGCACAAGACTCTACTAAACATGGCTTTCAGACTCCCTAGGACTCTATTGAACCTTAGGCTCTGATACCATGTTTGAAACACCCTGAGTCTCTACCCCAGATGCTACAACCCATGATTCATATCTACTGTGAGCACTAAATAATAATACTAAAAATAATATGGAAAATAGGCTGAATAGCTATAAGGTTAAAAATCTGAATATCGATAAAGAATATCAATTGTAACAATAATCTGCAAAACTAAATATTGTCTGATATACTAGTCTAAAAAGCCTCTAAATGAACTGTCTACAAGAAAAGTTAATAGGATAAGCCCCCAACTAACTCCGACTACTGAAATACTGAACCTACTAAAAATATTAAAATAAAATCACATCGTCGATGGATGAGAACTCACTACTGAATCTACTGCTACTAACTAAATCTTTCTATGCGCGGTCAGGAACCTGAGCGTTTGAACCTATGTATGAGAAATCATAGCACAAATAAAGAGTATGTATCTGTATGTGGAATATGCTGGTATACTAGATGAGGTAAGGCTGAATACAAGGATTCATATGCATGAATAATAAATGACTGAATAATATAGAGTTACTGAATATGAGAGTACATGGATAACTGAAACTACTATAAATATTGAGTGTGCAATACTGTGCATATACATGTATACTGTAACTGAGCTTTTACTGAAGATGAGTTCTGAGTTCTGATAACTGAGTAATTGATATCTGAGATTACTGATAACTATGTTACTAAAACTGATTGACTGTATCTGACAGTCCTAATTCTGTAGAACTTAACTAAGTTCTATACTGAGACTGAAACTGAAATTGTGGAAAGTAATCATCTAACTTCTTTGCCTCTTTTCTGAATAGATTTGGGGTCCAACCTATAAACCCAGCTAGACAGTTATTATTACTGTGCCACAGTAAAGATAAGCTAAAGAGTTACCCTCATCAGGCAAGTACTCTAATGAGAATGGTGATACCCTCAACTGGAAAGCAGAAACACCTCATCATCCCTCAGCTGGCAGGTTGATGTCTCAACCTACGCTAGCTACATAGTTTTAAAATACAAGGACTGCTTCTAAGGATCATGCCCTCTACTGGCAGGTGATCCCCCATCCTTGGGTTCACTCAATACTGAATACTACTCCCAACTGAATATACTCTGAACTGATTATACTGAGCTAAACTAGACTGATACTGAGTTCTATAATTGAGTGAGTTTACTGAGTTTTATAACTGACTAAGTTCTATTAACTGGCTGAGTACTTCTATTTCATGTCACGACTGAGACTATTCTATAACTACTGTAGCTCTAGTAAACAGCTAGATTTCAGGTACTAAATACCCGCAGGACTTGATATCATAAAATAGTATGAAATTAAAGCATGGCATGATTTGAAAAAGCATAACAATGTCCACTTGTTCATAATTCATTCATAGAGACATTTTATCAAACACTTGTAGGGCATAAGCTTATACATAATTGAGACCATACAATGACATGTCAAGATTCCACTATTTGCTTCACATAGGCACTATAACAAACACTTAGGGAATATGGATTATTTCACATAGTAATAGCCAACACATGAACATCATGAATACAATACTCAATTCCAAATTCAAGGGCTTAGTATGCAATTTATTTAATTCATCACATAACTATTTTAATTTCATGAAAACTTATAATTAATCATGAATTGAAACCCAACTACTATCATGGACATGAACACAATCAATTTCAAGCATTAAGTTCATAAATCTTAGATCTTGTAAGTTTAAAAAGGATTTTTGGACTTCATAGGTGAAAGAAACCCATGAATGAACACCTAACATACCTGAATTGATAAGTTCTTGGAGTTCCTAGTGAGTTTCTTGAGATTTGCTCTTGATTTCTTAAAGATTAGGATTTGCTAATTGAGAGAGAGCTTGTTGATTTTGGAGAAAAGTTAATAAATAATGGGTTTAAAACATTTTTAGGGATTAAATCCCATATCTAGGCATATTAAAATCAAGGGAAAAGACTAGTTTAACCCTGGACAAAACTTTTAATTTTCATCAGAATTTTTTGACCTGGGCCCTTGGTGCGACGCGGTGTAATGGGATTTTGTCACTGGAAATTGACAACTGGGAAAATGGATAGTGGTGCGATGCGGTGGAATCACATTGCCACACTGGATACTAATTTAGGACTCATTATGACGTGGTGAAATCACGTGGCTTCACTGGGAAAAGGACAATTATAAACTGAGTCTAAGGCGTGATGCATCATTATCGAGGAGCAACACTGGAATTTAACAATTGCCATTCAGTTGGCCTCCACGACACGGTGAATTACCACTTGTCACACTTCTTTACAAAATATGTTATAACTCTTCACCCGAGTATCGGATTTGGGCAAATTTTATAATGTTGGAAAACTGACTTAATTTTCTTCATAATGGTAAGTTCTAGACTAAAAAATACTATGTATTTTAAAAATTTTATATAGAATAACTTATTTACTAAGTGTTACATTAAACTAGGGAAATATGGGGTATTACAGCTCCACTTCCAGTGCCACCAGTGGTCGGTGCCAGAACAGAATATATGCCCTCCAGTCCGATCATGATTAGGAAAGTTCTCCTAATGTGGTAATGGGTATGTTACAGGTCTTTTATTTACATATTTGTATCACAGGGCTTCACTCTCTTTTGTAACCCCATATGTAGCTGTCAACTTCAGAGTCATTCCTGAGACCTTAGTATAATACTTCTCAGTGTCTACCCCAACAGGTATTTCTATTGTAGCCGGGCAAGTATGCAGGAGCTATCCGGTCACAATATCCTAGAAAGTCAATTTAATTGATATTTTGGAGTTAGGCATTACTTATTTTGATGTCATTCTCAATATGGATTGGCTCCACTCATTCTAGGCTTCAGTTGACTGTAGAAATAGAGTCATTTAGTTTCATTTTCATGATGAATAAGTTATTAAATACATGGGTAGTACTTTATCGCTTAGGGGTCATCTTGTTTCGTACCTTAAAGTGAGAAAAATAATATCCAAGAGGTGTTTTTAACTTTTTTTTTTGAGTTAAAGACACTAATTTTGACACTCCTAATCTTAAGTTAGTTTTAGTAGTGAGGAAATTTCTAGATGTTTTCTTTGAAGATCTTTCCAAAGTTCCTACTGAAAGAGAAATTGACTTCGAAATAGACCTTCTTCTAGATACCCAGCCTATCTTTATTCCGCCCTACAAAATGGCTCCAGCCGAGATTAGGGAATTGAAAGAATAGTTGAGAGATCTCCAAGATAAGGGATTCATCAAGCCTAGTGTTTCCCCATGGGTCACTCCAGTCCTCCTCATGTAAAATAAAGACAATTCTCTCAGAATGTGCATCGATTACCATCAGCTGAACGAAGTCATAATCAAGAATAAAACCACTCCCCAAGATTGATGACTTGTTCGACCAACTTCAGGCTGCCAGTTATTTTTCTAAGATAGACCTTAGATCTGGCTATCATCAGCTAAGAATCAGAGAATGTGACATTCCAAAAATAGCTTTTAGAACTCGATATGGTAACTTTGAGTTTCTAGTTATGTCTTTTGGACTATCGAATGCCCCGACAACTTTCATGGACTTAATGAACTGAGTATTCAAGAAGTACTTGGATATGTTAGTATTCTTTGATGATACTCTTGTCTATTCCCATGGTGAAAACAATCATGCATACCACCTTAGAACTATATTGCAGACTCATAGACCCATCAGTTGTTCGCCAAATTTAGTAAGTGTAAATTTTGGCTAAGATCAGTAGCTTTACTTAGACATATTATTTTTGGTGATGGATTTATAGTTGACCCTCAAAAGACCAAAGCAGTGAGAAACTGGCCCAGACCTATCTCTCTGTCAAATATCAAGAGTTTCTTGGGTTTGGATGGCTATTACTGATGGTTTGTTGAAGGGTTTTTGTCTATTCCATCCCCTATGTCTAGATTAACCCAGAAGAAAGTCAAGTTTTAGTGGTCAGATTCTTATGAGAAGAGTTTTTAGGAGTTAAAGACTCAACTCACCTCAGCCTAATTTTGACATTTCTAAATGGTTCAGATAGGTTTGTTATTTACTGTAATGCTTCTAGAGTTGGTCTTGGTAGTATGTTGATGCTCAGAGGTAAGGTCATAGACTATGCCTCTAGATAGCTTAAGCCCCATAAAAATAATTATCCTACCCATGATCTTAAGTTAGCAGTTGTTGTGTTTGCCTTGAAAATTTGGAGGCACTATCTCTATGGGATACATGTTGATGTGTTCACGAATCAAAAAAGTTTAAAGTATGTGTTTTCATGTAAAGATCTGAATCTTCATCAAATAAGGTGGTTGGAATTATTGAAAGACTATGATATGAGTGTTTTATATCACCTGGGCAAGGCTAATGTAGTGGCAAATGCCTTTAGTAGATTGTCTATGGGTAGTGTTACTTATGTTGAGGATGATAAGAAGAAGTTAGTCAGGGAGCTTCATCAGCTTGCTAGACTAGGTGTTCGTTTAGTTAATTTAGCTGAGGGTAGTGTATGGGTTTAGAATAGTTTGGAATCTTCTTTGGTTGATGAAGTAAAAGAAAACCAAGATAGGGATCCCAGTCTAGTTAATTTGAAGGAGTTAGTCAGATATCAAAAAGTAGAGGTTTTATCCCAATGGGGAGATGGTGTTTGCGAAGTCAAGATAGGTTGTGTGTACCATATATTGATGGGTTGAGATAGAGAATCCTTACGAAATTACATGGTGCACCTCACTCTATTTACCTAGGGGCCACTAATATATACCATAATATGCGGGAGATCTATTGGTGGAGTTGTAAAGAGGGATATTTTAGAGTTTGTAGCCAAGTGCTCTAATTGTTAGCAGGTTAAGGTTGAGCACCAAAGGCCTAGTGGAACTATGCAGGAGTTCAGCATCCCTACTTTGAAGTGGAAAGAGATAAACTTGGCTTTTGTAATAAGATTGCCTCATTTACGTCGTCAGCGTGACTCAATTTGGCTTATTGTAGATAGCATAACCAAATCAGCTTATTTCTTGTCGGTCCATACTTCTAATTCAGCCAAGGACTATGCCAAGCTTTACCTTAGAGAGTTTTTTAGTTTGCATGGATTCCCATTATCTATAATCTCAAATAGAGGTACTCAGTTTACCTCTCACTTTTGAAAGGCATTTCAGAAGGGTCTTGGTACCCAAGTTCATCTTAGTACAACCTTTCACCCTCAGACAGATGGTCAGGCAGAGAGGACTATTCAGAACTTAGAGGACATGTTGAGATCATGTGTTATAAACTTTAAAGGTAGTTGGGATGATCACTTTCCTTTGATCGAGTTTGCCTACAATAGCAGTCATTATTCCAGTATTCAAATGGCGCCGTTTGAGGCTCTCTATGGCAAGAGATGTAGATCTCTTATTGGTTGGTTTGAGGTGGATGAGACTATGTTATCAGGGCCTTATTTAGTGTTTAATGCATTAGAGAAAGTTTAATTGATCAGGGAGAGGCTTAAGACAACCCAAAGATGTCAGAAATCCTATGCATATATGAGGAAAAGAGATCTTGAGTTTGAGGTTAGCAACTTAGTCTATTTGAAAATCTCTCCCCTAAAGGGAGTGAAGAGGTTTGGCAAGAAGGGGAAACTTAGTCCCCGATATGTTAGCCCATACAGGATCTTTAGTCGTTATGGGAAAGTAGCGAATGAGCTTGAGTTGCCCACAGATTTGGCATCCATTCACCCAGCATTCCACGATCTTTATTAAAGAAGTGTATTGGTGATCCAGCTGTAGTTGTTCCTTTAGAAAGTACAGATGTCCAGGATAGTCTTATCCAAAGCCCCTTAAATTTTGATGATTTTAATTTCAACCTTCCCAATCTCAGAACATTAGTTTCTATATTGATTCATGATTGGGGTTGTCGATAGTATATATTAGGTAACTTTTGAATTCTTCGAGGGAGGTTTGAGACCTATTTGGATGGTTAAAATAATGAGGCTCTGCGATATGGATGTGGGGCATCAAATATCACATCAGTGGGAGAAGTACGGTGCGTCACATATCGTGTTGACATAGCAACGCAGCGAGGAGCATTTCACATTGGTCAATCTAGTTCATTTTAATGAGATTTGGTCCACGGGGGGTAATTGAGTCAATTTTCTCACCTTATCCTAGCCATAACACGAGATTTAGGGTCCCAAAATAATTATTTGTCATCTTTTACAAAAAAATTCTCTTAAAAGAAAGCAATTCTCTCTCAAAAACAAACCCTAGCCTCTTCAAAATTAAAATTCAATAATGGACACCTTACGATTTGCACCAACGACTCATAACAAGTGCTTATGACTCATAGTGAGCCACTCATACACAGAGCAGAACATTACCACATTCTTATTAATTTGGTCACTATGGGTTTCTTGGATCCACTAAGACTCCCAACGACTTGTATTCCCAAGTCATACCTAGGGGAGCAACTCAAGCACCATTCACTGGACACCTTATGATTAGGGTCCCATAACCCATCAAAACAACCTATGACTCGTAGGGTGAGCTCTAGTCTAAACAATAAGGATAAAATTTCTAAAAATTTTCAAGGACCAAAAACCTAGGGCATTATAGGTGGTGTTTCTTGCCATCACATGGGATAGGGATCAGTAATCGATGATACTTGCTGAGTACAAGTGATTTTGTACTCAACCTTGCTTCTATTTTATTTTTCTTATTTTCTATATCTCATGTAGGTGTTGGATCGAGTAGAGCTTGTAGTTTGTTTTCTTTCACCTTACTATTGCATGCTAAAGGGGTCCAAGACATATAAAAATTCACCAGGTGTTAAGGCTTAGTCTTCTCTAAAGCCCTTTAAACATCGATGAATTTATTTTTGACCTTCTCAACCACAGAACGTTAGTTTCTAAGTTGATTCAAGATCGTGGTTGTCAATAGTACATCTAGGGTGAATTTTTGATTCTTCATGTGGGTTTGAGACCTATATGACTATTCCAAATAGTGAGGCTATGCGATATGGCCGCAGTGCGTCAGATATCACGTCGTTGGGGAGAAATGCAGCGCGACACATGTCGTGTTGACAGAGCAACATAGCGCGTTGCATTACACATCGGTCAGCGCGACTTAGTTTAAAGAGTTCTTGTCTATGAGGGGTAATTGAGTCATTTACCTCACCCTATCCCAGCCATTATACGATATTTAGGGTCCCAAAAGCATTATTTGTTATCTTTTACACAAAATTCTCTCAAAAAAGCAATTTTCTATCAAGAACAAACCCTAGACTCTTCAAAATTCAAGCTCAAGCTTCAAGAAATCTCCAAAAACTTTCACTAATTCATTAATTAAGGTATGTGTGATGTTCATCCATGGGCCCTTTTAACCCATGGGGTCCAAGAATCCATTTTCATGTTTAAATCCATGATTTTTACATGTTATTATGAGTTATCTTCATGAAGCTATTATGAATTTTGATTACAAATTATGTTTACCATGTCTTTTCGTTGGAAATTGTCCTTGACATTTTTGAATAATGATGTTCGCATGTTAAATCCTAAATCCATGATTTTAGTTTTTCAATTATGTTATTATCACGTGTTTTAACTATTCTCACTCTTAAGCATATGAATTTAAGTGTTTGATGAAATTCCTAAATGATAGGGTTTTGAACTATGACTACTTATGATATTTTTGAAGCTTCAGTATATTCCTATTGTTAATGTTATCGAATCTTGGGGATTATGAATACCGAAAATTTAGCAAATGACCTAGTTTGCATTATCTACAAAATGATTTCAGTTATACCATGAGCAATATCATTCAGCCAGTTACTAGGGCCAGTTGTGAGTTCAAGTAAGCTTAGTTCAGCCTAGCAATTAGTGTCTTTCAGTAGGGAGTAAAAATTTAGCACCGAGTGAATGTAGGGATGGTGTCTCCCCCATCAGTAGGCATGAGGCACTCGTCTCCCCCATCATTAGGCATGAGACGTTAGTAGCAGTCCCTAGGTTCCATACCTATGGCGCCACCATAGACTTTGAGGGGTCCCCCGTCAGTTAGGCAGGACACCCTCGTCCTTTTGGATATCAGATTAGTGGATCGACATAGCCAATGTTAGTACCCGTGGCACGGTACTGAAACCTTTCCAACTGGGGTTACAGGTTTGACCCTAATAATAAATTAGGGCATGTTGGTTATAGCTACCTCCCACAGTCTCAATTTAGTATTCAGTACAGAGTTCAGTTTTAGGTTTGCATGACCATATCATACAGTTATCAGTATTTTAGTACTTTGTTTACAGACTATATTAGATTCATGTTTTCTTCTTGGTCATGTATTCTTTGATTTTTATAGCTTTTATGCATTCATACTCAATTATCTCATGTTATTCAGTCAATTATTATCTCATGCATATAACCCATGCATTTCAGCCTAACCTCATCTCATATACCAGTACATTCAAATTACTGATCGCATTTACATTTTTTGCGCTATGATGTCTTATATCATAGGTTCAGACGCTCGAGTTCCCGATCATACTTAGAAATTCCAGCGCATCAGAAGCAATAGCAGTGGTGAGTCCTCACATATCGAGGATCGTTTATGTTTATTTCAGTTTTTCAGCACAGTAGTCAGTCGGAGTCAGTTGGGGGCTTGTCCTATCAAATCATCAGTTAATTAGAGGCTTTTCAGACTATTTCAGATAGTTAGTCAGTTTAACAGTTGTTATTATCAATCTTCTCAGTATTGTTTTCAGACCCTTTTAGAATTATGGTTTTAATCAAATGTTTCAGTAGTTAAAACCTTATGGCATTTTCAGTTAAATTCCTCACATGTTATTTTTTTATCTAGTTTTTCATTCCTCACAGCAGATACCATCTTATTGGTTAACTTATGGTCTCTCAGGACTGTAAGCACCATGTGACGTCCAGGGTGTACTTTCGGGGTGCTACATTTTTTCTACCCAAAAACTCCTCCAAACTTTAAAACCATTAAAGCCACCACCTAATTTTCCCAAACCTTTCCTATAAATCACCCTACCCCATAATTTCACTGACATTTTACTGACCAAGACAAACATAATTTTGTCCAAGACCCCTTAATTGACTAGTGGATCTTGGATCCCATTTTAATTAATAGCAGCCCTCTTTTTTAGTCTTTTTTATTTCTTGGATGAGACACTACTATTAGTATTATATTTTTTTTCTCACTTTTCTCTTTCCTTTCTTTTTGCACTTTCCAATTATTACTTATCTATTTTATAACACTTTTATTACTATTTTGATTTTATTTTATTTGATCACTAAAAATATTTTTCCTTCCATTTGTTTATTTTAATAAGTGAAAATTCAATGTTATTTTTAATATTGTTATTATTATTAAATAACTATATAAAGTATTACTACTATTTCGTTTGTTGTTGTTGTTGTTGTTGTTGTTGTTGTTGCTGCTGCTGTTGTTCTTGTTGTTCTTGCTATTCTTGTTCTTGTTATTCTTGTCCTTGTTCTTGTTAGTCAAAATTAATGAATTGGTTCATTTTTATCTAGGGTGTAAATAGGTTGGGCTGGTTTGGTTTTTCATTAAAATATAACCAAATCAATAATGAGAGTTTTTTAAATCTATGAACCAAATCAAACCAATATACAGCCTGTTTTTTTATTTTGGTTTTAGTCAAATTTTTTTGATTTCCTTGATTTATCAATTTTTTGGTTTTTTTACAACTATAGTATATAGTAACATATCAAATAATCTTTAGAATTTTGTGAATTACTAGCTCTACATCAGTAAAATACAATAACAATTGGAAAATTATGGAACTGCATCTATCTACCGGTAGTTCATAAAAAAATATCACTGGAAAGTGAAAAAAAGTTGTTGTTGAAGATTGAGTTTTTTTGTTAACTAACAAAAATGATAGCACTCTAGAGCAATATTACCAAACATTTCATTCAGTATTTCACAAAGTTACTGTGTCTTGTACACTGAATAGATATAAATCATTTTTGGAATATAAAACAGGAAAGAATAGAACATTTTTGGAGTCCCTAATGCAGACTCATTTTACATAGAGAATAAATCAAAACATTAAATAAACAATGGCAGAGTTCTCTATAAATTTAGAGGGTGGAATTACAAAATCGATACATTTAGAAAGGAACACCCCATCGTTCGCGAACCAACCTAGAATATCAACTCAACTCAATCATTGAGAATTGTGATTGAAGGAAAAATTAAATATTTTCTCTAGAAAGATTAAAAACAATGGTCATAGCCAATATTGGGCATCAATATACATCCTTTATTCAAGTAGTTCCAAAACATAGAGTTAATCAAAACAAGTCATGAGTTCTAGTCAAAAAATATTTGAAGTAATATTTAAGCACCATGATACACCACGATATAGCTTCCATATTTTATTTTTCCAAACTAATTGATACTCAAAGGGACACCTAGACATTCTAAAAGGAAAAAAATTATTAGCACTCAAACAAATAGTTAGTTATTGAATCACTTGTTAACTTGTCCAATAGCAACAAATCAAAGTTATTTTTGGCCTTCATCATCTCCGTATATAGCCTTAGAGCAGCTTTTTTGCTTCCATTTTGAAGTGATCATCAACCAAAATCAGGCTTCAAGCCTTCAATATTTAGTCCAGTATAGACACCTATTGTAGCTTCTGGATCCCCTACCTTGCCAAAACCATCTATCAATATAGAAAAGGTGACTACATCAGGTTGTACACCCTTCTCTATCATCCGAGAGTACAATGCCAAAGCCTTCTCTGTATTTCCATCCTTGCAATATGTATTGACCCTCATGGTCATTTTCAGCTTTTTTATACATTTTCAAGGTCTAGAGCTTTTCTTTAACTCCCTCAAGTTATTTATGACTTGCAGGGACTAATAGTTTGATTCCAAGGTGGTTCTTTGAGAATTTTAGTAATATCAAATATATTGTTGAGTGTTTAATATAAATTGATATTTGGTAGAAGTATAATTTATTACCCTTCTAGAATATTTTTTTTACTTGTATAAAAAAATTTTAGTCGTGATATATTTTTTCACGACCCAAATTAGGGTCTGGCCATGATGGGTATCTCAAGTCCCACGCGAACCGGAGATCACCCTCTTCGCCTAACCTAGTTAGCTCAACAACCCAAGTGTCAGATGAATTTAGAACATACCACAAGATAGTGCAAAATAATACTAATCATACCACACTAAAGGTCTAAAACTATCCACCAAAACAACACACCCAAGTCTATAGTAATCTAACAAAGCCTCTACAAATCCAAAGTCAATAAGATGTCAGGACATGCCCCCAAAAATATCAAAAACCAAAGTAAAAACAAGTCTAAAACATAGGATAAAATACTATGAAATGAATCCTTCTGAAGAATGGAAGCTCACAACTTCAATGTTAACTCAAGAACCACTCGAACACCTTATCACTGAGCAGGTAAAGTAGAAGAACTTATGGGATTTGCATCCCATGGGGATACAGCATCCGAAGATGGTTAGTGGTTGGAATGCTAGCATGTAACTAAGGGATAGAGGAGAAAAATAATGCCATCATTCAAAACCAAGTCAAATCATCATATGCAATCACATGTATACATATATATATAGTGCCAGGATAGGGAGCAAGGCTAAGCATGAACTTTGAAAATGTTAACCTAGGTTGTGTAGCATAACCGTCATATAACAAGGCACCCACGGGCTATATAAGCGCAGCTCTCCCCTAGCTTGAAGGTCCACAGTGCATGTAGCCACACGAATAAGAGAATATCCATAGATATATATGCTATTATGAAGGGATTGAAACTCTCGGCATAATCATGGTGACTTAAGCACCAATGCATACAGTATGAGGGACTTAAACCTCCCATTCATATATTCATTAGGGTGACTCAAACCTCCAGGTCATATATACACCCACACCGGTTAGCGCGATTTCCAATGTTAGTCCTTTGAACTCCACTTTCATGGCCCGACTAAACATCCCTTTTTCAAAACCAATTATAATATATTTTACACATACACACAACCATTAGTCCAATTACTTACCAAAGGCATCTTGTTGGTGTCGTCATAACAACCCTACTTGCAAGCGTACAACATGCCATAAGCATTATCATTCAATATTGGTACTCGACCATATTTCCTATGCAGAAACATAAATTCAATTCAATATTTAGGGACTCGAACCCACTTAGCCATTTAAATTACCAAGGTTACAATTCAAATCAACTTAGGGCCAACAAGTCCTTCATGAAACCATTTACCAACCATTTACATTAATAGTCCAATGCCTATTCAAATCACAATTCAATTCAATTTATGTACATTAACACCTTTACAAAACCATTCACCTTTATTAAAATGCTTATGCCAAGAATTAGTTCAGAACACAATTCATTATGTGACAAAATTCTTCTCATAGACATTTTCACAAACAAGTTGAGGGCATACCATTTTCAAACCATTATTCAATTCAAAACCCTCAAATTAGGGTTAACCATGACCCATTAATTAAAAAATAATTCCCATGCACCTATATGTGTAAAACCATTATTAAAACATGTATAAACACAAGTTAAATTATGAGAGAACAATACTTAATAATATGCATTTAAACCCTCAACCATGAATTTCAAAACCACCATTTATGATTCAAGAACAATGTTTAAAACATGTGATTTTTGTGAACTAACAATGAAAGAAGAGTCACATGCCTCAATTATGAAGATTCATAGAGAGATTTCGATCCTTAAGCCTCTAGATGACCACCTTGAGAAACCCCAACCCAATCTTCTTAAGAGATTTTCATAGAGTATATAAAGGATTTTTTGATCTTATCAAGTGAGGGATGAAAGGACAAAAAATGTTATAAGACGTGGAGTCTTAAGAGCTTGGGTTGGGAAATATCTAAAATACCCTCATCTTAAAAGTTATAGAAGACTCACAGGAGAGTACAGTTGGACCCCTCCACTCATACCCACATCATATGAGTCATACCTTCCAGTCGTACCTTGATCAGAAATTTGGATAATATATTCTGCCTAACATATTACTCTCTTGCCTAACTCGTACCATCACCATATGACTAGTACTCTTCAACTCATACCCTAAGCAGAAACATCTAGGCAAGACACTGAACAGTATATGGTTGGGATCCTACATACCTCAAGCATGATTTTCTAGAATCGAGAATAGGAAGGGATACTTGAACTTCATGTCCTCCTCGGCTTCCCAAGTAGCTTCCTTGAACTTTTGGTTCTGCCATAGAACTTTCACAAAAGCCATGTCTTTTGTTCAAAACCAATGAATTTGCCAATCCAAGATCCTCACTAGTACCTCCTCATAGGACAAAAAATCCAAAATACCAATGGTTTCCAAGGGAACAACCAACGAAGGGTCACCCACGTATTTTCGCAACATAGACACATGGTATACCAGATGAATGGAACTCATGCTAAAGGGAAATTTCAACTGATACACCACATTACCAACCCTTCTAAAAAACAAGTATGGGACAATATACCAAGGACTAATCTTCCTCTTTTTCCCAAACCGCATTACTTTCTTCATAGGAGACACCTTTAAGAACCCCTAATCTCTAACCTCAAACTCCAAGTCCCTTTGTCTCATATTTGCATAGGAATTTTGGAAACTTTGGAAGGTCTTAAGCCTATCCAAAATTACCTTCACCTTTACCATTGCTTGGTGAACTTAATCCAGGCCAAACATCGCAGCTTCACCAATTTTGAACAACCCAATAGGAGACCTACACATCCTACTATATAATACCTCAAATACAGCCATTCCAATGTTAGAATGGTAACTATTGTTGTAAGAAAACTCAATCAAAGGTAAATGGTTGAACTAACTACCACCATAGTCAATCACACATGTTTGTAACATATCCTCCAAAGTCTGAATAGTCCTTTCGGCTTGCCTATCCTACTATGGGTGAAAAGTTGTACTAAGACTCACTTTAGTCCCCAAACCATATTGAAAAGAGCGCCAAAAATGCGATGAGAATTGAGTACCAAAATTTGAAATAATCTAGATAGTCACATCATGCAACTTTACCTCTTTCTGAAGGAACAACTTCCCATGATCCTCGGTAGAATAAGTAGTCTTCACTGGCAAGAAGTGAGTGGACTTAGTCATCCTATCTATGATGACCCAAATGGAGTCTTACTGATTCCATGACCACGGAAGGCCGGTAACGATATCTATATTAATTATCTCCCACTTTCACACCGGTAGTTTAATCTCTTAGAGTAGCCCACCAAGCCTCATGTACTCCATCTTTACTTGCTAATACACTAGACACTTAGCCACAAACTCGGCTATATCCATTTTCATGTTGTTCCACCAATACATCTCCTTAAGTTCATGATATATCTTTATTGAGTGGGATAAAGCATACACCGCATCTCATGAGCCTCGGTCTAAATCCTACCTCATAATCTATCCACATCCAGAACACATAACATCCCTTGGTACCCTAAGATACCATCACTGTCGATCTCAAAGGCCATCAATTTTTGCTTACCTACATCATCCTTGATCTTTATCAAAAGAAGATCCAATACCAACTTCTTCCTTTTATTCTAAACCAAAAGATGATTGTGCCACCTATTGCACAAATAAATTTCCATTCTCTGAGTACAAGAGACTAACTCCAAGGTTAGCTAAATGGTGAATATCCATCATAAATTCCCTTTTATCCTTATTCATATAAGCGAGACTCCCCATGGATAACCTGCTAAGAGCATTAGCAACTATGTTAGCTTTACTTGGGTGATAGTAAAGACTCATATCATAGTATTTTAAAAACTCAAGCCACCTCTTTTGCCTTAGATTAAGCTCTTTTTGAGTAAACACATACTATAGGCTCTTATGATTAAAAAAGATATCAATGTGGACCCCACACAGATAGTGACACTAGATTTTCAACACGAACACCATAGCTAATAACTCCTAGTCATGGGTTGGATAATTCTTCTCAAGCACCTTTAATCGTCTAGAGGAATAAGAAACCACCTTACCATGCTACATCAACACACAACCCAATCTAACCCGAGATACATCATAATAGATCACAAATCCCTTTGTACCTTCAGGTAATGTCAAGACCAGAGTTGAAGTCAACTTATCTTTTAGATTCTCAAAGCTACCCTCGCAGGCATCAAACTACAATAACTTTACCTTATTATGAGTCAACTTAGTTAATAGGGCATCCATAGAATAAAAATTTTCCATGAACCTCCTATAGTAGTTGACTAAATCGAAGAATCTCCAAATATCAATTGGAGTCGTAGGCCTACGCCATTTCTCAACCACAGGAACCTTCTGGGGATCCATCATAATCCCTTCACTAGATACAACATAACCTAGAAATATAACAGTGTTCAACTAGAATTCACATTTAGAGAACTTAGCATACAACTACTGATCTTTCAAAGTCTACAACATAAGGCAGGGGTGGTTGGCATAATCCTCTATAATACCCCATAATATCCTAAGCTCGATTCAATCATAGTTGCATGTTTAAAGGATCCAAGGCTTGAAATTTTCAAATAGTGTTAAGGACTTACACATATTCAATACCCCTAAACTTTATGGATTTTTATTTTGCTTTTCTCGACCTTGAGATGTAGGTTTGTGAGTTCATTCATGTTTGGGGTTGTTAAAGGTATATCTCGGGGGATTTTTGAGATTTTTAGACTGGCCTAGGGGCATGTTTGGGAAACAAAAATAGTGCACCAATTGAGATAGGCCCACGCTGTGAGGGCTAGTCCAAAAGGATAGGGCTAGTCCACTAGGATAGGGCCCGTGTAGAAACCCTTCTCCTTCTATGAACCCAAAAGTTCAAGCTTTCTAGTTCAAGCATTTCTCAAGAATCTAACTATAGAGGTATATGGGTATTTATCAATCGGTCCCTTTCACCCATTGATCCCAAAAACCCTCTTTTGGTTAAAGTATGGATTTTTATCTTGTATTAGAGCTTTATATGTTCAAGATGGGTTAAATTCATATCTTTCCTTAGTAATTGAACTCAGTTTCATGCCCATGTATGATCCTATAAAAGGTTAGGTTAATTCATATTTTAAACTATAATTTCCTATGTCATATTCAAATAGATTTCATGTTACAATATCAAATTATGAATTTAGTCATGTAACCATGTTATTTTCCTCATGTTTAATATATTCCCATGGTCAAGTTCATGATTCTCACTCTTTTGGTGAAATGTTTATGTTTTGGGCTTTTGAACCATAATTCCATACTACAGCTTTATTCTTTGATGTCATATTTTATAACCATTTAATTTTGGTGGGTTATGAACACCCGATACCTATGTGTTTTAGATGATTTCGAATCTTCAAGTATTGAGTTAGTTAAGCCATGATAATCATTAAACTCATATATTTATGATCATGACGAGCACTATTAGAAATAATATTCAGATAAACCCAGTTCAATTTAGTACCAGTGTTAGTTGAGTTGGGAGTTGGATTTAGCATCAAGTGAATGCAGGCATGGAGGATCCCCTGACAGTTTAGTTAGAGTCATTAGTAGTAGTTATTAAATTCTAGAGTTATGTAGCCAGCATAGGTTATGAGCGGTCACCCATCAGTTTAGGCTTGACCTCCTCTCAAGGGTCACCCGTCAATTTAGGCTTGATACCCTGGTCCTTTGGGAAAATAGATTAGTGGATCTATACAGTCGGTGTTAGTATCCATGGAATAGTACTGACACCCTTCTAACTAGGGTTATGGGCTAGATCTCAATTAGCTCAAATCAGAGCATGTCGGTTACAAGATACCTCCCATAGTTTCAGTTAGTATTTTAGTATATCTCAACTCAAGTTTGCTTGACCAAGTGTACAGACTATCAGTTATCCAGTTATACAGATTTCAGTCTTTTAGATAGCAGATTATCTTAGTAACCTATTTATACTTGGTCTTACACTCTTAGATATTACATTTTCATGTATTCATGCTCAGATATTTCATGCATTTCAGTCAGTCCATATCTCGCATACTAGTACATTCAAAGTACTAATCGCATACTTTTCTTTTACGCAATGTTGTTTTATAACATAGGTTCAAACACTAAGTTTCTTGACGGTTCTTAAATAGTTCAACTTCTCATGATTTTTAGAGGCTTTTAGACAATCAATTAGATAGTTCTTTTAGTTTTATCAGTTATTTCAAACAAACAATTTCGTTTCCAGTATTTTCATCAGATATTTCAAAGATGTGATTGCTACATATTTCAGTATACAAAATTATAGTATCTTATTATCCTATCTTTCGTACATGTGCATTATCACTATTTTACTCAGTGCTCATCATAGGTACCAGTTCATGGATTAGCTTATGATCACTTATGGTCATAAGCAGTATTATCTCAACTAGGGGTAGGCTCGGGTCGTGACAAAAGTTGGTATTAGAGACTAAGGTTTTAAAGTGTCCTTGGGTATCTAAAAGTTTTATTGAGTAGAGTCTTATAATGGGTATGAAGCATGCCACACTTATGGGCAAGAGGATATGAGAAATTTTAGGAAAGTTTCCCTTCTTTCAATGTTCATATTGTGCGAATGATCATGATCTTTATTTAATTCCTCTTTCTAACTCATCCTTCATTATGTTTCAGAAAATGCCTCCCAAAAGAAATAACGGAAAGAGGAATGGGGATCAACTTGCACCACCACCTATTCAGAAAGATCCCCTAAATAAGCATATCTCTCGCACTAAATTCAAGGCCTCTTTCACAACCCTACCCCACTCTATAGCTTCTCAGCACAACCAAAAAGTTATTACCCCAGCCAATCCAGTGGCAAAGATAGCTACAGTTAGGATTCGGGATTTCAGTCGGATGAATCCTCTTTTATTTTCTGGGGCCAAGTCTAAGAAGGATCCACAAGAGTTTCTGGACATGGTGCAGAAAGTGACAGGTATCATTGGTGTCACTTCTAGTGAGAGTGCAGAATTAGATGCATATTAATTACAGGATATATCGCACACCTGGCTTAAGTAGTGGAAAGAGAATTAAGGTATTGAGGTGGGGCCAGTAGAGTGGGAGGAGTTTTCCACAGCTTTCTTAGACAGGTTCTTTCCCCTAAAGTTAAGGGAATATAAGGTTAAGGAATTCATAAATTTAAAGAAGAGTAATAAATGTGCGAAGGAGTACTCTCTTAAGTTTACTCAGTTGGCGAGGTATGCTCCTACTAAAATAATAGGTCTAAAATGAGTAAGTTTGCATTTGGTGTAGCTAAAAGTGTAGTTAAGGAGTGTAGGGTTGCCATGTTGTTTAAGGAGATGGACCTATCTAGACTCATAGTTCATGCTCAGTAGATTGAGAAAGAGAAGCATAAGGAGAGGGAGAGGGAGAATAAGAGGGCCAGAATAGGTAGTTTTAAATTTTCTCAACCAAGGTCAAAAGGCGGTAATCGTTATCAGTTTCATTAGAAATTTGCTGCCCCAACTCAATCTTCAGCTAGTCCGCTGGTGCCTAAGTTCAAGCAAGACAGTTGGAATAGAGTGCCATACTCTAAGTCCCAGGGCATGTGAACAGTGTTCGTACTAAGCCACTCTTAAAAAAATATGGTAGGAACCATCAATATGAGTACAGGGCGGGTAGTGACATGTGTTTCAAATGTCGCAAGCTAGGCCACAGGATGCAAGAGTGTTTGGTGGTTGCTCAAAGAAGCAGAAGTGATCACTAGTAGGGCCAGACTAATTTTCCATCAGCACTGGCAGGTCATCGAGATCAGTAGGGTGCCATTTCCAGTACTACCAGTAGGCAGTGCCAGAATAGATTATATGCTCTCTAGACTCGGCATGATCAGGAAAGTTCTCCTGAAGTAGTTACGAGTACATTACAAGTCTTTTATATTTATGTTTATGTTTTATTAGACCTCTTTGGTTTTTGTATATAATAATATATCATCTATGTATACTATACAATTAGATAATTGTTTAAAATAATTATCCATAAAATGTTGATATCTACCTGGTGCATTTTTATATCCAAAGGGTAACACATTCCATTCATAAAATCCTTGTGGTACCGTAAATGCGGTTAATTCTTTAGATTCTTCTTCTAGCTTTAGGTGGTAATGATTTATCTATATTCCTATCTGTTACTGCTACTGAGTAATTCGCACTTATTATGAAAATCACTTCAATTGATCTTGTGGAGTTAAAGATGACAGATTTTAATATCATTCTTGGCATAGATTGGCTCCACTCATGCTATGCCTCAGTTGACTTTAGAAATAGAGTCGTTCAGCTTCAGTTCCCTAATGAACTAGCTATTAAATGGAAGGGTAGTACTTTAATACCTAAATGTCAGTTTTTTTCCTATCTTAAAGCAAGAAAGATGATATCCAAGGGGTGTATTTACCATCTTAACTAAGTCAGAGACTTAAATTTTGAGGCTTCGAGACTTGAGTCAGTTCAAGTAGTAAATAAATTTCCATATGTATTTCCTGAAGATCTTCCTAGAGTTCTCCCAAGTAGGAAATCGATTTTAGAAAAGATCTCCTTTCAGATACCCAGCCTATATCTATTCCCCCTTAACAAATGGCTCCAGATGGGCTTCAGAAATTGAAAGAAGAATTCATAGATCTCTTAGATAAGGGTTTCATCAGGACTAGTTTTTCTCTATGGGGTACTCCAGTCCTGTTTATGCATAAGAAAGATGGTTCTCTTAGAATGTGCATCGACTACCATCAATTAAATAAAGTCACAATCAAGAATCAGTATCTATTCCCTAAAATTGTGACTTCTTTGACCAACTCAAGGTGCCAATTATTTCTCTAAGACAGACCTGAGATATGGCTATCAGTATCTTAGAGTCAAAGTGTGGGATTCCAAAGAAAACTTTTTGAACTCAACATGGTCACTTCAAATATGTAATTATGTCTTTTGGAATAACAAATGCCCCTGCAGCTTTCATGGAACTTGATGAATAGGGTGTTCAAGTAGTACTTTGATATGTATGTCATAGTCTTCATTGATGATATCCTTATCTATTCCTGGAGTGAGAATAATCATGCAGATTATATGAGGGTTGTGTTGTATACTCTTAGAGATCTTCAGCTATTTGGTAAGTTCAGTAAGTGTAAATTTTGGCTAAGATTAGTAGCTTTCCTTGGCCATATAGTTTTCAGTGATGGCATCCAAGTTGACCCTCAGCAGATCGAAGTAGTAAGAAATTGGTCTAAACCTATAAATCTATCAGACATTAGGAGTTTCTTGGGTTTGAATGGATATTACAAATGGTTTTGAAGGGTTTTCTTCTATTGATTCCCCTATGTCTTGATTGACTTAGAAGAAAGTAAAATTTTAGAGGTCAGATTCCTGTGAGAAAAGTTTTCAGGAGTTAAAGACGCGACTCACTTTTGCTCCAGTCTTGACTTTGCTAGAATGTTCAGATGGATTTGTAGTTTAGTTTGATGCTAATAGAGTTGGTCTAGGTTATGTATTGATGTAGAGTGGCAAGTTCATAGCCTATGCCTTAAGGCATCTTAAACCCTATGAGAAGAATTACCCAACCTATGATCTTGAGTTGGCAGGCGTTGTATTTGCTTTAAAAATTTGGAGACACTATCTTTATTGGATTTATGTTGATGTGTTCATGAATCACAAGAGTTTGCAGTACATGTTCTTGCAGAAATACATAAATCTTTACCAGAGAAGATGTATTTTTGCTCATGTATATAGGTAGTGTTGCTCATGTTGAAAGAGATAAGAAGTTAGTGTTTGAGTTTCATCAGCTGGGCTATGTTGGGAGTTCGGTTGGTTTATTCAGCCAAAGGTAGTATATGGGTTCAGAATGGCTCAGAATCTTCTTTAGTTGCCGAAGTAAAAGAAAAACAAGATAGGGATCCTAGTTTTTTTAGGTTGAAGGAGGCAAATAGAGAGCAAAGAATGTAGGTTTTCTCCCAAGTGGGAGATGGTGTGCTTTATTTTTAGGGTAGATTGTGTGTTCCATTTGTTGATGGTTTGAGATAGTGAATCTTAGCAGAAGCGCATGGCGTGCAGTACTCTATTCGCCTAGGAGCCACTAAGATGTCCCGTGATTTGTAGGAAATCTATTGGTGGAGTGGCATGAGGAAGGATATTGCAGAGTTTGTTGCTAAGTGTTTGAACGATTAGTAGGTCAAAGTTGAGAACCAAAGGCCAAGTGGTACATTGCAGAAGTTTTGCATCTCCATTTGTAAGTGGGAAGTGGTGAACATGGATTTTGTGACAGGATTACCACATACACATTGTCAGCATAATTTGATTTGGGTCATTGTAGATCGAATGACCAATTTATCCCATTTTTTGCTAGTTCATACTTTATATTCAGTCCAGAATTATGCTAGACTCCGTCTCAGAGAGTTGGTTAAGTTGCACAATATTCCATTATCTGTCATTTCAAATAGAGGTACTCAATTTACCTCTCACTTTTAGAAGGCTTTTCAGAAGGGTCTTGGTACTCAAGTTTATCTCAGTACAGCTTTTCATCCTCAAACGGATGGTCATGAAGAACAAACCATTCAGACTTTAGAGGACATGTTGAGGGCTTATGTTATTTACTTTGAAGGTAGTTAGGATGACCACTTACCTTTGATTGAGATTGCTTACAACAATAGTTATCACTCAAGTATTCATATGGCTCCGTTTAAGGCTCTCTATTGAATAAGATGTAGATCTCATATTAGTTGGTTTAAGGTAGGTGAGGCTGCTTTGATTGGGACAGATTCAGTGTTTGAGGCAATGGAGAAGGTTCAGTTGATTCAAGCCTGGCTGAAGATAGCCCAAACCCATTATAAATCTTAAGCAGGTGTGAGAAAAAGGGATCTTGAGTTTGAGGTTGATGACTTGTTTTATTTAAAGATTTTGCCTATGAAATGAGCGGTGAGATTTGGCATGAAGAGGAAACCCATGCCCTGCTATATTGGCCCATATAGAATCTTGAACCATTTTGGGAAGGTAGCTTATGAGCTTGGGTTTCCTGAAGATTTTGTATCAATGTATTTGGTGTTTCATGTTTCCTTGTTAAAGAAATATATCGGTGATTTAGCTATTGTTGTTCCGTTAGAAAGTATGGATGTTCATAATAGTCTTTCCTAATAAGAAGTTCCAGTTGAGATCCTTGATTATCAAATTTATAGGCTAAGTAATAAATAAGTTCCATTGGTTAAAGTTCTATGGCGGAATCACTCTGTTGAGGGAGCTACTTGGGAAGAAGAAGTAGATATGCGAACCAAGTACCCTCTTCTTTTCTCTGTGAACTCAGATTCATCTTGAGGTAATTATCTTTCTTAGATTGACTCCTTTGTGTTCTCTATCTCATCTATGTAACCATTCTCATATCATTGCATGTATTTACAAAATTATCTCAGCTCATGTATCATGCTTTAGCCACAATTATGTAATCATGTTCCAAGTCATGCATGTTTAGTATTTGGTCTAAGTGCCTTAATACTATCCGTCTAACTAGTCTCATTTAAGGACGAATATTCCCAAGGGGGAGATATTGTAATACCCCATACAATCCTAAGCTCGATTCAGTCATAGTTGCATGTTTAAAGGGTCCAAGGCTTGAAATTTTCAGTAAGTGTTAAGTACTTAGTCATTTTCAAGACCCCTAAACTTCACAAATTTTTATTTTGATCTTCCTAACCTTGAGATGTTGGTTTGTGAGTTGATTCATGTTCAGGGTTCTTAAAGGTATGTTTTGGGGGAGTTTTGGGATTTTCAGACGGGCGTAGGGGTTTGTTTGGGAAACAAAAATAGTGCACCCTCCGAGATAGGCCCACATCGCGAGGGCTAGTCCATCAAGATAGGGCTTGCACCGCCAGGTCTAGTTCACCAGGATAGGGCCCACATCATGAGTTCCATTTTATTGGGACAGGGCTTGCATCGCGGGGGTGTATATCTTCAGCTTCAATATTTAAGGGGAAAAGGGTTAGTTTGCTCCTTTCCCTTCAACCCCAGTCGTCCAAAACACTATTTATAACCCTCAAAAGGGCATTATTTGCCCATTAACTTCAAAATCAATCATGTAAAAACCCTCCTCCATCCCAAGAACGAAGAAATTCAAGCTTCTCCTTCCAAGAACCTAAGATTTCAAGCTTTCTAGTTAAAGCATTCCTCAGAATCTAACAATAGAGAAATGTGGGTATTCATCAATGGGTCACTTTCACCCATTGAGCCCAAAAACCCTCTTTTGGTTAAGTTATGGATTTTTCTCTTATAATGGAGTTTTATATGTTAAAGATGGGTAAATTCAAATCTTTCCTTATTAATTGAACTCAGTTTCATGTCCATGTATGATCCCATGAAAGGTTAGGTCAATTCATGTTTTAAACTACACTTTCTCGTGTCATGTTCAAGTGTTTTTCATGTTACATTATCGAATTATGAATTTAGTCATGTAACAATGTTGTTTTCCTCATGTTTAATACATTCCCTTATTTAAGTTCATGATTCTCACTCTTTTAGTGAAATGTTCATGTTTTGGGTTTTCGAACCATGATTCCATTCTATAGCTTTAAGCTTTGATGTCGTATTTTATGATATTTCTATTCTAGTTGGTTTTGAACACCCAATACCTATGTGTTTTACTTGATTTCGGATCTTCAAGTATTGAGTCAGTTAAGCCATGAATCTTATCATTAAACTCAGACATTTATGATCATGATGACCACTATCAGAATTAATGTTCAGTTAAACCCAGTTCAAATCAGTACCAGCGTCAGTTCCATTGAGAGTAGGATTTGGCACCGAGTGAATGCAGTGATGGCGGCTTCCTTATCAATTTAGGAAAAGTCATTAGTAGCAGTCCCTAAGATCCAAAACTACATAGCCAACATAGGTTATGAGGGGTCACTCGTTAGTTTAGGCTTGACCTCCTCTCAGTGGTCACCCATCAATTTAGGATTAACACACTAGTCCTTCGAGATAACAAATTAGTGGATCCATATAGACAATGTTAGTAACCGATGCACGTTACTGACACCCTTCCAAAAGGGGTTAAAGATTGGACCTTGATTAGCTAAGATTGGGGCATGTCGGTTACATGATACCTCCAGCAGTTTCAGTTAGTATTTCACTATATCTCAGATTACGTTTTCTTGACCAAGTGTACAGATTGTCAGTTATACAGATTTTAGTCTTTCAGATAATAAATTATCTCAGTAACCTATTTATATTTGGTCTTGTACTCTCAGATATTACATGCTCATGCATTCATGCTCAGTTATTTCATGCATTTTAGTAAGTCCTTATCTCACATACCAGTACATTCAAAGTACTGACCCCATACTTTTATTTTGCGCTATGTTGTCCTATAACATAGGTTTGAACGCTCAATTTCCCAACCATTCTTAGATAGTTTAGAATTACCCAGAAGAAGTAGTGATGAGTCCTCATCTATCGGGGACATGATATACTTTTACAGTTACTTCAGTATTTTCTTAGGATCTAGGGAACCACCCTCACACTCAACCATTGGCTTATTAGGAAACTTAAACACGACTTTATGGGGTAGGAAATCTAAGGAAGCATAGCACGAGTGCAAATAGTCCATTTCCAAAATAACATAAAATTCAACCATGTTTAAATTTATCAAGTCCACCAGAGTTTCTCTTCTACCAATAGCTACCATACATACCTTATAGACTTTTCTGACAACCACAGTGTCTCATACTATGGTAGAAATAGAAAAAGGATCCGACAGACACTCAGGACCAAAACCAAAATACACAGTCATAAATAGGATCATATGAGAAAGAGAGGACCCTAGATCAAGTAAATAGTACACATCATGAGAAAAGAGTTTAAATATGCCAGTAACAATATTCGAAGATGCCTCAAACTCCTGATGAGTAACAAGTGTATACAAATGATTTTGGTCAGTGCCGAAGCCAAAAATAGAAGCAGAAATGGCACCCTTTGGTGCAGGAACCAGCATCCTCACCTCTCGATTGTTCTCACTCTTCATACCACTGGTATGCCACAACTTTCAGTTGGTAGGCAGCAAACTCCACACCTTCAACCTTTGAAGCATACATAACCAAGAAGATCTTATCCATCTCTTCAATAAAGCTTTGATCATCCATCTCAACCTTTGTACCAATAAATATTGGAGGATGCAACCTTATAAATTGTTGAACTCTAGTGGTCTCAAATGAAACCATAGCAGTAGCGGCAGAAACTGACTGTTGGGATTGAGATGTCACCAACTGAGTCAGTAGGGTAATGGAGCAATGAAACTCAACATTATTAACCACCTCGAAAGGTGACTGAGTATTAGTGTCACCCTCAAGAGTGGGTCAGTAGGGACGGGTGGGACCCTACGAGGACAGTTAGATACAGTTACCCTTAACTAGGTTTGGACCCCAAAAGTTGGATAAAATTCATCCACATTGTCCCTAGATGGTATAGAAGAGGTTACATGGACATCAAACCTTTTTGGAGGCATGATCTGAAAGATGAGCAAACGTAAATCAGAAGAATCCATAACCTTAGGCTCTATAGCTCGAAATTAAGACAACAAGAAAGGGAAATATTTCAAAATGTCTTATAGCCTCTTTCTTATAAGTATGGCATGCTACACACCTATTAAAGAGACTATACTTGACATGTCTTTATGCATATTTGATTGACCATGGACCTAGGCTTTAATACCAACTTTGTCATGACCTAAACTAGGGCTTGGATGTGACGGGTATGTCAAGTCCCACGCAGATCAGAGATCACCTCCTTTGCCTAACAACCTCAAGTTTTTAATGAATCTAAACATACCGTAAGATAGTATAAAATAAGACTAATCATACCACATGATAGATCTAAGCCAATCCACAAAAACAACACACCCAAGTCTATAGTAATCTAACAAAGCCTCTACAAATCCAAAGTTAATAAAATGTCGGGACATTCCCTAACAATAGCCAAATCTAAAGTCAAAACAATTCTAAAACATCGGATAAAAGACTATGAAATGAAGCCTTCTGAAGTATGAAAGCACACCACTTAAATGTCAACTCACAAACCACTCGAACACTTGTTCACTGCTCTGGTAAAGTAGAAGACGTTTAGGGACCTGTATCATATAGGGATACAGTGTTCAGAGATGGTTAGCAGTTGGAACGCTAGCATGTAACTCAGGGATAGAGGTTTAAAATAATTCCATCATTCACAACCAAGTTAAATCATCATATGCAATCACATGTATACACAATATATATAGTGCTGAGATAGGCAGAAAGGCTTAGCATGAACTTTGAAAACATTAACCTAGGCCATGTATCTCAACCATCACATAAAAAGGCACCCATGGGCTATATGGGCCCAGCCCTACCCTAGATAAAAGGGCCCTAGTATGTGTAGTCGCATGAACCAAAGAATATTCATAACTGTATATATCATTATAGGGGACTCGAACCTCTGGAAATAATCAAGGTGACTTAAGCACAAATGTATACAAAATGGGGGAATTGAACCTACCATTCATATATTCATTCGGGAGACTTAAAACACCCGGTCATATAGACACACCCACCGGCGTACACAGTTTCTAGTATAAGTTGTTTGGACTCCACTTTCATGGGCTATACATCCCACTTTAAAGCCCAAATAAAATATTTTTTACATATATACACAACCATTACTCCAATTACTTACCAAAGTAATCCCATTGGTATCATCATAACCTCACTCGTAAGTGTACAACATGCCATAACCATTATCATTAAACATTGGGACTCAAATCCATTGTCAATGCAAAGACATCAATTCAATTCAACATGTAGGGACTCAAAACCCATTTAGCCATTTAAACCACCAAGATTACAATTCAAATCAACTTATGGACAACAAGGCCTTCATGAAACCATTTACCAAACATTTACATTAATAGGCCAATGCCTTAGTTCAAATCACAATTTAATTCATTTATGACCATCAACACCTTTACATAACCATTAACCTTCATTAACGTTCTTCTGTCAAGCATTAGTTCAGAATACAATTCATCATTTGACAAAATTCTTCTCAGAGACATTTTCACAAATAGGTTGAGGAAATACAATTATCAAATCATTATTCAAGTCAAAACCCTCAAATTAGGGTTAACAATGACTAATTCGTAAAATCATAATTTCCATGCACCCACATGTGAAAAAGTATTATTAAAACATATATAAACACAAGTTAAATCATGAGAGAACAATACTCAACAATATGCATTCAAACCCTCAACCATGGATTTCAAAACCACCATTTATAATTCAAGAACAATGTTTAAAACACGTGATTTTTGTGAACTAACAATGAAGGAAGAGTCAAATTCTTGAGCTATGAAGATTTACAGAGAGATTTCAATCCTTAAGCCTCAAGATAACCACCTTAATGAAACCCTAGCCAAATATCCTTGAGAGGTTTTTAACGAGTGTTTAGAGGTTGTTTTGATCTTATCAAGTGATGAATGAAAGGGCAAAAAGTGTTATAAGATGTGGCGTCTTAAGATCTTGGGGTGGAAAATATCTAAAATAACCTTTGCTTAAAAGTTATAGAAGACTCACAGAAGGGTACTGTTAGACCTCTCTACTCGTACCCACATCATATGAGTGGTACCTTCCACATATACCTTTATTAAAAAGTTGGACACCATATTCTATCCAACATATGACTCCCTCACCTAACTCGTACCATCACCATATGACTGGTACCCTTCAAGTCATACCCTAAGCAAAAACATCTAGGCAAGACATATAACAACATACAATTGGGATCCTACTTCTAGTAGTATGTACATATGACTCATATGGAGTCTTCCCATACGAAGAAAAAAACTTGGCCAATGTGACACTGACCAACATACGACTAGGGTCCTAGGCCCGTATCCACACTATACGAGTAGTATAGTATGAGTTGTATGATGCACAGAGGGTTCAAGACTTAAAGAAATTTGACAAGGGCCAAAGTTTAGGGTGTTTCATATTTATATTACCTTATAATAATTTTTGTAGTCTATTAAAATTTTAAGCGGAGAGTGTGAATCTAGAAATGTTAAAATATTATTATTGTATAATAGAGGTTTTATTAGAAATAATTTTCTATTAATTATGGTATATTAAAAATATTATATTTACTTTACCACGAACCTATGCAATACCCAAGTATATACATAACGAGAATAAATTTGACAGTTAATGGATATATATGTGTACATGTGTGGCATATGTCACATAGGTTTCCAACTAATGGTTATGAGTCAGATAAGATATTTATATATATATATATATAGTGAGTTAGGAAAGAGAAGGTAGAAGGGTTCTACCAGGACACTATTCAGAGGCTTCTCGTTGAGGTATTTAGCTTTGGCGTCTAGGTAGGCTAGGCTTACCCTACCTTAAGATTGAGCTTATTTACTAAAATTGTACACTATTATTCTAGTTTTGGATAAGTACTTGTAGTTGTGTACCGCTTGATGTGTATAACATGCCTTATTTATCCGAATTAGGATCTCGTTCTACTAAATTTTGATATTTAGTCTTTCAGTATAATATAGAATCTATCACTTTTAGGACGTGGATTAAGTTGCGAAATCTTGGATTTTCCTCCTTTTTAATTAAAATGTGCGATGGTTAATTAAATATATTTTAATTTTGATTTAGGTTCAGCATATACTTTATTTCTGTCATTGATTGTAAATTGTGGTACCACTTTGGCATTGGTTATGGTATAATTTGGATTTTTAATATTATAGTTGGGTATAGTTACTAGGAGTTTCGGTTTGATTCCGGCATTTGGTTGTGATGGTTTAGGAGTTCTGGTACTGATTATGATTGTTCTGGGAGTTATGGTTCCACTGAGTTTTGGTTTGAGTTTGGCATCTAATTATGACTTTTGTTGTATATCATATATGTGGCCTCTCTTTATTACCTACTTTTTTTGTTTGAATCTGGCATATGGTCACTTGTTATTATCCATCACTGTCGTTTCAAGCTTCTGGCCTCTCATTACTACTCATTATTATTGATTCAAGTTCGATGCAAATCTGGTTGCCTACTATGATTTCTTGGGATCGGTTCGGTTATGGATTATTTACATTTATTTTCTTTAATTACTTCTTGTGTGTCCCACCGGCTTATGGGGGTACGGTTGGGTTAATTGTCTTCTTTAGTGTGCCTAGCAGGCTTATGGGGGCCTAGTTAGGTTATGTTTGATTTGACTTTATTGCTGCATTATTTATTTTTTGTATCGCTTATAATTATTCCTTTTTCACATTTATGTATCTTGGTAGTTGTTTTACCTTTCTATCTCGGTTTACTATTGACTTAGATTACACCCTTGTATTTTAGTTATACTTTTTCTATGTTGAGCTCAGTCGACAAATGATGCCTACTAAGAACTCATTGCTTTGGTACTCATACTACACTTCTTTATCTTCTTACTGATTCAGATCCCAGTAGTAGCAAATGGAATTGACATAATTCCTACCTTTCATACTAATTCGGGGCATAGTGAGGTTACCACCGTCTGAGGCTGATCCTTCTCTATCTACTGTAGTTTAGTCTTTTGTACTCGAGACTACTTGTATATATTGGGTATATTTTGGATTTTGTCAAGTACTATGGGTATAGTTTAGTAGTGGCTCTAGTACCAACCATACCATGTCTTAGGAGAGATACATTTGTGTATTTGGTCCTTTTTTATTCCCTCATTTTAATATGTGGTATATCTTTCCTTTTTGTTTGTCGTTTGCTATTACTATTGATATCATTATACGTGATCTTTTTTAATTTCTGCCTGTTAGCCTGTTACTTATTATTTTGATCTATGGCTTGGCTTACCTACTGTGGGGATAAGGTAGGTGCCATCATGACTTGATAAATTGTATTGTGACACAATAGCTATCAATTAGCTGATTATAAGCCACGGAGTTTATGACCACCCCTGTTGCATCCACTTTCAGCAAAAACCTCTTTACTTCATCCACTTCCCCTAGAGTATAATAACCCTTTATCAACATAGCATAAGTCATAACCTTTGGAGAAATACCAAGCTTTTCCATCTTAGAATGCCTCTCTAGTGCTCTTGACCTATCATATGAATTACAATAGCCATCAATCAGACAATTATACACAATCAAATTAGAACCTACACCAAACCTCACTATACATTCAAACAAATTTCTTGTAGTTATCACTTCACCCACTTTTCAAAGTATATAAACCAAAATACCAAAAATTAACAACATTTGGAAGAAATCCATGATTCAACATTTCTTATTAATGATGAAAACCTCTCCCAGAATTGGACATCTTACTATACCCATCCATTACAGCTAGATATTTACTTGTTGAGATACCATTTAATATATGTATATAATAAATTACAGAATCCATAAACATGAAATTCAAGTCACAGAAAGACAAAGAAAAGGTCAAATTAAGAATTAGATATGTAAAATACTTTTTCAACTTGCTCAATTTTCTAAACTTCTTCCAAATAATCTTAAACCTTCCATTATTTAGAAGGTGACCATATTCATTGTTGAGTGCAAATAAGAGCTTCTACCATTTTTGATGATAAAGAACACCAATAAGAATAAACAATACAACCATCGATACTAAAATCTAATGTTGACGCAACGGTGGATACAAGAATACAAAGAACATCCCTCGCTATTTTTGAAACAATTAGATATTTACTCGAAGAAGCTTTCCACCAAGACAAGATATTAAAATCCTTTGGCTTCTCAACATTATCCAATAAATACTAATCAACCTAGGATTCCTTTTTAATGTTTTTCTTTTCTTCTAAATATTTCTCTCATTGAGATTGCAATATATCATCTTCACCCATCAAGTTAGTGTCACCTCAAATATTATCAGTAGAAGTTCTAGCAAGAGAATCATTGTAGTAAGCATACAAACATTTCAAGATTCCTTCCACTTGATTTTCCTTTAATTTTCCCAGCAAAGCATCAAATGATTTGCTAAGAATAAAATTCACATATCTCATTTTATACCTAGGATCCAACACAATTGCAACAAATAATAACATGTTCAAATTCTCAAGTTTCTAAAAATTCTGCCATTATTTATCAAACTTAAGTTTCATCCTCCCAGCTATGTCAATCAAAATAAGATCTTTATTATAAGAATACTTGACAATAAAACTTCGAACATTAACAAATTCATGAAGGAAAAAGTTTAAAGTAACAAATAAGCTCCTTAAAAAATTTAAAGTAGACTGATAGAAAATGTTCAGAAACACTATTAAAGCTCTCACATTCTGCCAAACAGTTGTAGTTGTATGTCCTTTTAATCCACTTTGAAGACAATGTTTTTGGTAGTTATTATCATCTACATACATTCTTGGAAAGGCCTTTTCATTCACAGCAGTATCTAGCATTGTATATGTAGAATTCCACCTAGTTTCAACATCAAAACTTAAAAGTCCATGAGTGTCTATACTTACCTTCACAACATATTCCTTGAAAAAGGCAAACCTAGAAGCAGAAGACTACACATATTGCACTACATTTCTTATAAGAGAAATAGGTTCAATTTGTTTATCTAAACCTATTTTGACAATGATATTCAGATTATGAGCATTACATCTAACATGTAAAAACTCATTTACCAAAATTAGCCCTTTCCAATCATCAATACGTTCCTTTAAATGCTTAATGGTAGTATCATTGGCAGTTGCATTATCCAAAGTCACTACAAACAAGTTCTCGATTCTCCAATCTAACAAATATGCCTTAACCTTTAGCTATAGTATCACCTTTATGATCTAGTGTCTGGAAAAAATTAAGAATCTTCTTTTATAAGTTTCATTCATCATCAATCCAATGTGTATGACAACCATATAAGTCAAATTTTGAAGTGAACTCCATGTATAACTAGTAATACGTATATGTTGGTTCATGACTAGTTTCTTAAGCTTTTCTTTCTCTTCTTGATAAATATTCAAACAATGTCTAGCCATAGTTACACATGAAGGTAAATCAAAATTAGGCAAAGCTTTGGCCATCAAATTTTTAAAACCTTCCCCTTCAACAACCTTAAATGGTTGCTAATAAATAATAACAAATTCAGCAATGGCCCTCTTAATATCATCCAAATTATACACCATTTTTCAATAGAATTGAAACACCCTAGGTTCTAGTCCTTATAAACTTCATGGGTTTGAACTCTCTGGCTATCATACGACTCAAGCTTACTAGTCATATGATGTTGCTATGATTTAGTAGCTCAAGCCGTATGATAATCAATATGTGGTAGATCATTTACTATCCAAGGTACAAGTGGACATCATAAGAGCTATATGTACATGATACGAGTGGTATGGTCCAAAACCATATGTCGTTCATTGTCTAGGCTTGACATTCTATGTGGGGTACAACTAGGTGGGTACTTGTCGAATAGTTATGGTAAGATTTAGGCAAGGGGATTCGTATGTTGGACAGAATGTGGAGTCTAACTTCCTTTCCTAAGTATGATTTAGGAGTAATACTCATAGGATTAGGTATAAGTGAGGTGCCCAAATTGTACCCACCTGCGGGAATTTTTACAGTTTAAATTGAGGGTATTCTAGATATTTTCGCTCTTAACCTCTCATGACCCCACAATTGAAAACACTATTGGGACTTTATTTACCATATTATTCTCAATCAAAAACACTTTAAACACTCTTAAATCTCTCTCAAGCTTTTGGGTCAAGAAAGGGGTAGGATTTCCTCAAGGTGATTAAATTAGGGGCTTTCAAGAGAAAATCTCTTAGTATTATTTGGTATCTAAGGCATATTACTCTTCCCTAATTGTTAGTTCAACTAAATTCATGTTTTAATAAATGGTTTTCATGATTCAATTATGGGTATTGTATGGTTGAATTATATATTAGGGGTTTTGGTTGTTGATGGATAAATATTGTTTTCCCATATTTCATTTATCATTTTTCATGTTATAATGGTGGTTTGAACTTGTGGTTGCATGAGAATTGTCAATTGGTACTTGATTTTGGTTTTAGAAACTATATGCCCTCAACATGTTTGATAAAATGCCAATGAGAATGGTTTTTTTACATAGTTGGACTTTCGTTAAAAACTTTGCATTATATAATATGACAACGGAACTTAAAGTTGGTTAGGATGGTTTAAATGGTCAAATGGTAAGGCCTTTGTGGCCATGGATTTGGTTTAAATGAAAAACCTTATGGGGTATTGTAATGACCTGAGGCTACCCCCTAGTTGTTATATGGTACTAACAACCCCGAAGGACCACAAGCTAACCCATGAATGATATCTACTGTGTGCATTGAATAATTATACTGTAATTAATACAAAAAATATGCTAAAATTCCATAAGGTTCAAAAAATCTTAAATACTGATAAACAACATCTGATAAAAACTAAATACTATCTGAAAACTAGTCTGAAAAGCCTCTAACTGAATCTGTCTGAAAGTGGAGTTGATGGGAAAATCCCCCAACTAACTCTATCTAGTGAACTAATATATCTACTGAAAATATGAAATAGTATAATATCCTCGAATGATGAGGACTCACTACTAAATCTACTGTTGCTGGCTAAACCTGAATCTACTATGCGTGATTGGGAACCTGAGCGTCTGAACCTATGATATGAAACATCATAGCATAGAAAAGTATGTGTACGTGGGAATGTACTAGTATACTAGATGAGATAAGGCTGAATGCAAGGGTTCATATGCATGAGGATATAACTAACAGAATAAGAATAATTGAACATGAGAGTACGTGGAGAATTTGAGAATATTGTAAATACTGAGAATGCAATCTGTGCATATACATATATTTATAAAATGTAACTGACCTTTTCTTATGGTAAGTATTGATTCTAGATAACTGATTAGCTGATACTGATTGACTGTATCTGATAGTTCTAATTCTGTAAAATAGAGCTGAGTTTTGAACTAAAGACTTAAACTGTGGGAGGTAATTATCTAACCGACATGCCCCAAATCTGAACTGATAGGGGTCCAACCTATAACCCTAGTTGGAAGGGTGCTAATATCGTGTCACGAGTACTAACACTAGAAAACCAGGATGCCAAGCCTAACTGATGGGTGACACCTGGGTGGAACTAAGCCTAATCTGACGGGTGACCCCTAAGAGGTAGTAAAGCCTAGTCTGATAGGTGACTCCTCATCCTGCGCTGGCTATGCAGTTCTGGCATACAGGGATTTCTACTAACAACTCTGCCTATTTAACAGGAAATCCATCATCCCTGCTCTTGCTCAGTGTTGAATCCTACTCCCAACTGAAAGACACTGAACTGCATATACTGGACTAGACTGGATTGAGGCTGAGTTTACTGAGTTTTCCCAAGTTCTGTAATTGACTGAGTTGTACTGAGTTCTATAATAAACTGAGAGTACTGATTATGACATGACTGATATTATTCTATAACAGACACTGTCTCTAGGTAAAAAGCTAAATTGTTGGGTATTAAATACCCCCAGGACTCAATAGCATGAGAAGTAAAGCAAAGAATAATCTTGAATAGTATAACAATGTTCACTTGGTCATAATTCATTCATAGAGACATTTCATCAAACACTTGTAATGCATTAACTTGTACATGAATGGGATCACATAATAATATGTCATGCCTTCACTAGTCAATTCACATAAGCATTTTATCAAACACTTGTAGGGAATAAGCTTTTACATGATTAAGATCTCATAATAACATCTCATGATTCCTCTATCTACTTCACATAGGCATTTTAGCAAATACTTGGGGAGCATGAGTATTTCTCATGATAATGGTCATCACATAAACATGATGAATACAATACTTAATTACAAATTGAAGGGTTTAGCATGTAATTCATATAATTTCCCCTAAATACTATTCTATTTTTCATGAATCTTACCATTATCATGGATTGAAAACCAAATCAACATCGTAGATCCATTAATCACTTTATAAATTTAAGGGTCTATCAATATAATCACATATTTGTCATACATGTTATTTCATTTCATTAAACTTGCATTTAAATCATGGATTGGAATCTAACTAAAATTATAAACGTGAATTCAATCTAATTCAAAAATGAAAATCATAAATACATCATCTTTGTACTTTGAAAAAGGATTCTTGAACTTCATGGGTGAAAGGGACCCATGAATCAACATATAACATACCTTAATTTGTGAGATTCTTGAAGTTCTTGAAGGATTTCTTGAGCTTGACCTTGATTTCTTGAGCTTAGGTCTTTCCCTTTGAGAGAGAACGCTTGCTTCTGGGAAAAAAAATAGTAAATTAATGAGCAATTTATGCTCTTTTAGGGTTTGATTACGTGTTTAGGCTAACTGGGGGTGAGGAAAAAAGACCTTAGTGCCCTCAAAATTAAAACTCAAAACTAACTGAAAAACTCTATTTTGTATGCTGGCGTGACGCGGCGCTATCGCGCCGTGTTATTAGAAACTGACGACTGGGAACTGGGTCGATGGTGCAATGCGGCTCCATCACGGTGCCTCATTAGTTGTGAATTTTTCCTTTAGCGCAATGCGCAATGATAGTGGAGTCACATTGGAAAGTGACGATTGGGAAAAAAGCTAGTGGTGCAATGCGGTGGTATCGTGTTGTCTCACTGGAAAATGACAAATGCCATTTGGACTACCTCCGCGACACGCTAGAGTACCAGGTGGTGCACTGTCTTACTAAAATGGCTCTAACCCTTTGTTCGGGTGTTCGATTTGGGCGAATTTTGTATCGATGGAAAGCTTATTCAATTTCCCACACAATCAAAAGTCAAAGTATTGAAAATTCCATATGTATAAAAGTGTATTCATCTTTAAAGAAAGTCTTTAACATTTTAGGGATGAATTTTAAGCTAATAAAAAGCACGAGGTGTTACAATATCTCCCCCTTGGAACATTCATCCTCGAATAAGACTGGTTAAGCTGAGAAGAATTGATAGATTGCATTTATGAATTAAACATGCATGACTGAAGCATGAGTAAATGACTGAAACTACTGATACACTGAGTTTACATACTGACCATGTATATCTGATGCATGAAGTACCTAGCTGGATGGATTTATGAATGTATGACTGAACGTGTGACGGTAAGGAATACCAAGTTTATAATCATATGTCAAATATGAAACTGGGTAAAGCTATGGAAGACTGTTATCCTAGGCTGAGAATACTGATAAACCTGAGATTATTACTGAACATGAATGAACGGGGTGTGAGAATAGGAGTGTGTCTGAATCATAATACATAAACTGAAAACATGAATTGGACTAATTTCTTGGATACATTTCATGTATGGGGATGGTCGTACTGCTGAGATTAGAACAAAAGAGTCAACTTATGAGTACCCATTACTCCAACTAGATTAGTAACGTGAAGAGAAAATGGAAGGTTTAGGACATAAAAGGTTGGGGGTTATAGTGTATCTCTCCCTTGGGATACTATGTCCCTCGAAGAATATTGACTTGACTAAGATATTGAGGAAAAGAATGAGATGATGCATGGAGAACCTACAAACTGAACTCTAACTAAATATCTGGGATCTAAAATCGAGACATGATACATGAACTAGGATGAACTCATTACTACTAGGATGCTCTATCTTGGAATGGTCATATTCATGAAACTTCGGATAGTACAACTAGATGGAAAGATGGGAAACCATACGAACTTATCTTCCTGACTGCTAACCTGTAGTACTGGTAAGGACTAACTCATGCTAAAAACTTGTACTCGACTAGAGCATTTCTTGACACTCTTTCTATAGAGTTCTACTGACTCTAAGGAGTAAGGAAATATTGGCATGGTCTAAACAAGACATCTGAACAAGAAATCATAACATGGATCGAATTCTATAACATGGAGTAAGGCCTACAAAACACCTTCTAAGATAGAGTTGCTAAGCCTTGTGCACTGCAGCTATAAATTTTCAAGCTTAGACATATTTTTCGAATACTTTCTCAACTATACTCTCCACCTTAGCACAGCACTTCACCTGAAACTACTAAAAATATTTACACGGGCGCTGAGCACGAATGCATAAACATACTAGCTTATCTGATTAACTAAATGGTTGATAGCTAAATACTAGTCATGTAAGATTGAACTGTTCTTAACCTAAATAATTGGATTGAAACTGTAGAGTACTATGCAATGAGGTAAGTACTAACTAAGGAACATAAGGTAACTGAACATGAATTCGTGGAAATGGTTCTTATTTGAGAATGCAAAACTGAGCGCATAACCTGATTCTTAAATGGTCTGTAAGATGAAGTTTTGAAATACTAATAACTGAATAACTGGTGAATGCACGTAATGATCAAGCAATCCTGAAACTGAACTGAGACTGTGACTGAGATTCATACTGGAACTGAATGCTGGGATATTATAAAACATGGATACTATATGAATACTGGTCTGAAACTACATGAGGGAGACTCACATAAATTAAGGATCTAAATATACTACCACACTCTGCCTTCTCTTATCTTCTCCTCTTCCTTCAATAACTAAATACAGCCTCCTACTAGCCATTCACTTAAACACCAACATGACATTCAAACCTATCTTCATGACTACAGCCTCATGTAAAACAACCTTGCACTAATCTTTCTTAATACGAAACATCTACCTTACTCTCTCCCTTTTAAGCAATCACTCATCACTGCATCATCTCATAAGGGAAGTTTACTGAAAGGCTAAAACATGAGGACCTAAAGCATGAATGGACACTACACCAAACTTGATACTTAACCAAGTCCTGATAAATAAAATATCAACATCATGGATTTATCAAAAGGTCTAACTGAGGGTATACATGACATAATCTAGATTTAGCTGATTATTAGGAGAGTAGCATGAGTACTAGAATTGAACATACTTTAAAGCATGAGTCATGAGCGACATGACCTGAGTTTGGAGTTTTTGTATTCATTGAACATGATTCGTAATACTAAGTGATCTGAAACTCTTTATACTAGGAATTGTAAGCATACAGCATTTTTGTTAATGTACACAAATATGAACTATGATCATAAAGCTGACATGTAAGGTATGAGTACTGACATTGCTACTAGAATATAAAGCCTGACTTGGTTACTTGTTCTACCATCTCCCTATTAGCTTAAAGCCATCATTCTAAGTCTGTGAATAACTTAATAAACTCGAAATTGAACTGAAACCACTTTGCTCTAGAGTCCGAGATACAATAATACTCATAAACACTGAACTAATCTGGATGGACTACTCTTATAGAGTAAACGTTGTTGCTAATACTTTTTTCTGAGATAGAACTCTTAACTTTTTAGAGCCCCAATATTCATTATATAATAGCTTAAACACTAACTAACATAGAATCTTCAACTCTTCCTTCTATTAACTCAATCTTTAAAGATTCAAACTTAGATTCTAACACATAACATGGATATCCACAAATCTTTACTAACCATACTACTTTTATCATAGCCTGCAAATATCACATCCACAATATATATTCCAAATCAATAAACTTAAGTCCTTGCATACACTACTTCAAGCCTACTAATTCACCTTTCATAAAACTAGCCCCATGAAATATAATCTGCTCAAATTCATATAATACTATTCCCATTTTACTACTGCTAAACCCCTGGATCCTTGTTTTTAACTCTAGGTCATATGCTATCATAGGATTCTGAGGAGGGATCTAAAAGAACACCTGACTTTGGCTAAATGCATGAGTTTTCATAAATCATAAATGAAATCTTTCTTATTCATAAGGGCATTGATGGGATACTTTCAAGCCCGCATGAAGTTCCATAACTGTCTGTAAGGAACTGCCTGAGAAAACTCTAGCTGTAAGGATTGATCGAACTTGATTGTTTCTGTCACCTTGAAAACAAGGCAGGGCTGGCAAGAATAGAGCAAGATAAGAATCTGTATAAATTTCTTAAAGGACCTTTCTATAGCATGATCTGAGATATAAAAGAAGGGAAACTTTTTCCTAAAATATCTCATAGCCTCTTGTCCATAATTATGGCACGCCATTCTTTCCTAGGACTCTATTGAACCTTAGGCTCTGATACCAAGTTTGTAACGACCCGAGACTACCCCCTAGTTGTCATACGGTGCTTACGACCCCGAAGGACTATAAGCTAACCCATGAATGATATCTACTATGAGCACTAAATAATAAAACTGTAATTAATGTAAAAAATGGGCTGAAATACCATAAGGTTCAAAAAATTTGAAATATTAATAAATAACAACATCTGATAAAATCTGAACACTGTCTGAAAACTAGTCTGAAAAGACTCTAACTGAATCTGTTTGAAAGTGAAGTTGATGGGACAATCTCCCAACTAACTCTATCTACTAAAATAATACATCTACAGAAAATATGAAATAGTATAATATCCTCGAATAATGAGGACTCACTACTAAATCTCCTACTGCTGGCTGGACCTGAATCTACCATGCGTGATTAGGAACCTGAGTGTTCGAACCTATGATATAAAACATCATAGCACAGAAAAGTATACATCAGTACATGGGAATGTACTGGTATGCTAGATGAGGTAAGGTTGAATGCAAGGGTTCATATTCTTAAGGATATAATTGACTGAATAAGAATTACTGAATGTGAGAGTACGTATAGAATCTGAGAATACTTTAAATACTGAGAATGCAATCTGTGTATATACATATATATATATATATATATATATATATAAAACTATAATTGAGTTTTTCTTATGCTAAGTAATGAATTCTGATTACCGATTAACTGATACTGATTAACTGTATCTGGCAGTCCTGATTTTGTAAAACTACACTAAGTTCTGAACTGATGACTGAAATAGGGAAGGTAATTATCTAATCGACATGCCCCAAATCTAAACTAATTGGGGTCGAACCTGTAACCCCAGTTGGAAGGGTGTTAATACCATGCCACGGGTACTAACACTAGAAAACCAGGATGCCAAGCCTAACTGACGAGTGACACCTGGGTGGAGCCAAGCCTAATCCAACGGGTAACCTTAGGAGGTAGTCAAGCCTAGTCTGATGGGTGACTCCTCATCCTGTGTTGGCTACACAGTTCTGGAGTACAGGAATTTCTACTAACGACTCTACCTATCTGATGAGGAAGCCATCATCCCTGCTCTCGCTCGGTGTAAAATCCTACTCCCAACTGAAAGACACTAAACTGCATATACTAGAATGGACTGGATTGAAATTGTGTTTATTGAGTTTGCCAAAGTTTTGTAATTGACTGAGTTCTACTGAGTTTTATAATAAACTAAGAGCACTAATTGTGACATGACTAATACTATTCTATAACTGACACTGGCTCTAGGAAAAAAGCTAAATTATCAGATATTAAATACCCCCAGGACTTGATATCATGATAAGTAAAGCAAAGAATAATCTTGAATAATATAACAATGTTCACTTGGTCATAATTCATTCATAGAGACATTTCATCAAACATTTGTAATGCATTAACTTGTACATGAATGAGATCACATAATAATATGTCATGCCTGTACTAGACAATTCACATAAGCATTTTATCAAACACTTGTAGGGCAAAAGCTTGTACATGACTAAGATCTCATAATAACATCTCATGATTCCTCTATCTACTTCACATAGGCATTTTAGCAAATACTTGGGGAGCATGAGTATTTCACATAATAATGGTCATCACATAAACATCATGAATACAATACTTAATTGCAAATTCAAGGGTTTAGCATGTAATTCATATAATTCCCACTAAATACTATTCTATTTTTCATGAATCTTATCATAATCATGGATTGAAAACCAAATCAACATCGTAGATGCATTAATCACTTTATATATTTAAGGGTCTATCAAGATAATCACATATTTGTTATACATGTTATTTAATTTCATGAAACTTGCATTTAACTCATGGATTGGAACCCAACTAATATTATAAACATGAATTCAATCTAATTCAAATATGGAAATCATAAATACATCATCTTTGTACTTTGAAAAAGGATTCTTAGACTTCATGGGTTAAAGGGACCCATGAATCAACATCTAACATACCTTAATTTGTGAGATTCTTGAAGTTCTTGAAGGATTTCGTGAGCTTGACCTTGATTTCTTGAGATAGGATTTTGCCCTTTGAGAGAGAATGGCTTGCTTCTTGGAAAAAAATAATGAATTAATGAGCAATTTGTGCTCTTTTAGGGTTTGATTGTGTGTTCAAGCAAACTGGGGGTGAGTAAAAAAGACCTTAGTGCCCTCAAAATAAAACTCAAAACTAACTAAAAATCTCAATTTTGTACGCTAGCGCGAGCGTCGCTCTCGCACCGTGTCACTAAAAACTGATGATTGGGAACTGGGCTGATGGCGCGATATGGTGCCATCACGGTGCCTCACTGGTTGTGAATTTTCCCCTTAGCGCGATGCACCATGATCGCGAAGTTACACTGGAAAGTGACAATTAGGAAAAAGGGTAGTGATGCGATGCGGTGGTATCGCGTTGTCTCACTGGAAAATGACAAATATCATTTGGACTGCCTCCGCGATGTGTTGGAGTACCAGGTGGTACACTGTCTTGCTAAAATGGCTCTAACCCTTCACTCGGGTGTTGGATTTGGGCAAATTTGGTATCAATGGAAAGCTTATTAAATTTTCCATGCAATGAAAAGTCAAAATCTTGAAAATTCTATATTTATAAAAGTGTATTCATCTGTAAAACAAGTCTTTAACATTCTAGGGGTGAATTTTAAGTTAAGAAAATGCACAGGGTGTTACAAGTACATAGGATTCCGCCAAGTGATTTTAATAATGAAAACTATGGGGTATATGGGAATTCTTAAAGATTGGCTAATGACATTTCTTGTAAGCTATAGTATGTATGATGATACCACTACATAATGCCTTGGTAATTAAATCTAGAATTAGTGGTTTGGTTATGTGCTAAAGGTTTTAATTAGACAATAATAGCAGGTTGTGATAGCAAACCGTGAAAGTATGAGTCCATGGATGGACATTGGAAACTTATATTTGCTGACATGAGAGTTTTTCATGGTGACCATATACTTTTGAGGTACACGGTAATTCCCTAAGTTTATACTTGTATATATGAATCATGGAAGAAAAAAGGTACACGGGAATCCCCTACCTCTGTGATATCCATAGTTCGTGTGGCTACATGTACTGGAGCCCATTCAGAGGGTAACACTGGACTCATATAGCCTATGGGTGGTTTTATTCTGGTTAAGCTACACAAATCCAGGTTAAAGTTTTAAATGCATGATAAACCCGGTTTCCTTTTCCAGCATAGTATATATGTATATATGTTTGTGATTGCTTATGGTAATTTACTTGGTTTTAAAAGTTGGTGTTATTTTCTCCTTACTCCTTAGTACATACTAGCATTCACCCACTAACTCATCTTTGGGAGCTATATCCCCATGTGATGTAGGAACCAACCATACTACTCCTTTTTCTCAATGATTGAATTTAGGGATAGCTTGGTATTGGATTGAAGTGGTGAGATCCATACTCTAAAAGACTCCAATTCATGTTATGTTCTTCTCTATAAACTTGTGGTACTTCTTAGACTTTGGTTTTGGCTATGGTCAGGGGGTATGTCCCGATCAAATTTTTTTAATTTCAGATAGAGGCTTTGTGAGACTATTTTGGGTTGGCATGGGCGATCTCGGTATTTGTCTCATCCTTGGTATTGGTATTAGAACGAGGGCTAACACTTTTTGACTATATTTGATTTATGATTGTTCTATTTTGTTAAATTATATAATCAGAATTTATTTAACATATAGTGTAGGGAGGTTATGATTGGGTCATAGGGGTGGTTTCCAGCCCTGGTTGGGCTTGAGTGACCCAACATGACTAGGCCCTGGTTCGGGTTATTTCCGATTGGTATCAAAGCCCTAGGTTCATGGTCACTTTAGGAATCCACAAAGTTATGTTGACTAGAGTCTTTTTTAAGGGTGTGTAGTGCTCCACACTCTTAAGGGGGAGGCTACAAGGCATTGAGGAATGTCTCTCTTTCTTGTGTTCTATTTTCAAGCTATAGGGTCTAAGGTCTTGAATTCTCCTCTAATCCTTATTTGTTCGCTTTTCAGATCATGCCTCCTCGATGATCTGAAGCTCATGGAAAGTCTTCTATCCTAACTAGGGACAATGCTACAGGGACCCATTCTACTTATGGGATCCAAACCCAGTTTAGGTGTCCAGTTTTGGATTGTTCTCGAGTTCTATCAATTCCCACTAGTCCTTCTTAAACTCCTCAGGCTGAAGTGATGAATGTTAAGGTTCGTCAATTTATTCACATTTTAGCACAATCGGTAGCTACTCAATCTAAGCATGGTGTTCCTATTACTCCATCTTCTAAGGCCACAAGGGTTGGCCAATTCATGAGGTTGAACCCTCCGACCTTTACTGATATTAAAGTTAAGAAGGATCCTCAAAGTTTTCTTGATGATATAGAAGAGTTCTTTCATTTTATGCATGCCACCAATATGGAGGGTGTGGAGTTTGCAGCTTGCCAGGAGAAGGATGTGGCTGTAACACCCCAAAAATGGGTCCCAAAATGTCACACGGTGCTCAAGACTACGAGTATCCTCAAGCTAACCCTATAATCCTTCTACTAAATCTAAAACTCATAATGAAAAAATATAAACATAAAATCAATGCGGAAGTCTGTCTGATCTAAGCTAAAATTATCTGAACATAGTATCTAAAAATATTAGACTTAAAAGTCTGGACAATCAATATCAAAAATCTGAATTATATCTAGCAGTCTGACAATCCTCTACTACTAATAACTAGAGAGCCACTGGGACAAGCCCCAACTGACTCAAAATGATTGAAAATATGAAATCAACTACTCTAATAAGCTGAAAAACTAAATAACTGGGTCATCGAACTATAAGGACGCACCAACTATCGATATGTAGAAGGAGATGCTCGAAGTCACTCATGCTACTAAAACTGAGCACCTGAACCTACATTATTAAATAATGTAGCACATAGACATATAATGTCGATTATTACTTTTGGAATGTACTAAGCATGTGGGGGATGAATGCATATGTAAAACAATATCTCAACATTATTATAAATTTGTAAAAAAAAATGCATGCTAAGTGTAGATGACTCACATTAGCTTGAATAACTGAAAACTGAGAATCATAATCATGAGTAGTAAAGTTTGTTGTATAAATCTAGTGAGTCATAACACTTAGTTCTAAAAGCTATACTTGTGTTCTATCTTTAAATCATGTGGCCTAAGTGTATAAAGGACTCACTTTTATATCTGTAAACTAAAAGCTGAAATCTAATAGCTAATGTCTTATGTAGAGCAATATCTGAATAAAGCTGTGAGCCTTTACACTTAGTTTCTAAAAGCTATTTTGTTATTCTTACTCTTTTTTGTAGGGAGGTTCTTCTAACTGACATACAATATGTGAGCTATCATAGTGTCCAACGTCTAGTTCCCTTATGGGAAAACCTCACTTGGGGAGAGGTGTCACACACTTGCCAAGGAGTATAACCTAATCTAAGTGATCACATCTGTAACTGTCATCCATATAAAAATGGGAATAATCTGATAATCTGAACCTACTCTGACTAGTAGTTCTAGGGCATGTGAACATACCCAACTCGGTGCTTAATACTACTCCCTTTAATCTGTATGCTCATTTTGTATGAAATTTACTTTTAAAATTAGTATAAGGGTTTACAATGAAAACCAATCATACATCTGTTCACTACAAACTTTAATAAAACTGTAAAGTGGATTCCATATCTAAGTTGAGGATCAAAAGAACAATTCTTGTTCAAAATCTGGATATAAACTAATTATGGGATGCTTAAAAGCATAATCTTCTGAAAATATCAACATTCAAACTAGGGCATGATAACCTATGCTTCTAATTCATGACAATCACCATAAAATTCATGCTAATTAATGAAAATATTGATAATTCAATTCGAAATTTGGTAAAATAATGTCACATGCATATAAATACGAAAGTAGACATGCAATTCAACATTTAAATCACTTGTGGGATCATAACTTCAAATAACAATATTTGGGTATGAACCCTAATTTGAAACTTATGTAAATTCATGTGAAATTATCTTCAAAAACTAGTTTTGGAAAGAAGGATGAAAGAATTATCCTTGTTAAAAATCCTACATACCTTAATTAATGAATAAATGAAGAAGCTTGAACTTTGAGTTCCTATTTGTGCTCTTGAAGATTGTTTCTTAAAGATCTTGAATTGGGAATCTTGAATTTTATGTTATCTTGGAAAAAGAATTGTGGAATTTGGATTTCTTGAGGTTTGAAATTTGGAGTTCTATGATTTTTTGGATAGAAATTTTGGTTAAAGTGAGCATATTAGGATTAGAATAGGTTTAATCTAGTGTTTTTCATGATTTGGGGGCTTGGAAAAAAACTAAGTTGCCCTTTGAAATTTTAAGTATGGAACTGGAATCCCGATTTTAGACTCCACCGCAACGTAGTGCAATTACGGTGGCTCACTAGAAAAGGGCGAGTTCCATTTTAGGCTCTGGAATAACGCGGTGCTATCGTGTTGCATCACTGGAAAAGGATGAGTACAAAATTGTAGTCCACCTTGATGCGGTGTCTATTCCATTGACAATTTTGGCGCGATACTAGTAAATTGCGGTGAGCTACTGTAGAGGGATAAACAAAATTTTGGGATTCACCATGATGTAGTGTAATGATGGTTCTTTACTGGAAAATGGACAATTATGAAACTGCACTTCACGGCGACGTGGTGCTATCGTGGTGTACTACTATCTTTCACTAAAAGTGTCAAAACTTCTTACCTGAGTATTAGATTTAGGAGAAATTGGTATTGTTGGAAAGATGATTCAATTTTCTACAATTTGGTTGGTCTATATCAGGGAAATTCTACACGTATCAAGAGTTATACACTTTCTACATCTACATGCATCTCATAAAGATAGTGCCTCCAAATTCTCAATGCAAATACAACAGCAGCTAACTCAAGATCATGGGTAGGGTAGTTCTTTTCATGAGGCTTAAGCTATCTAGAATCACATACTATAACCTTACCACTCTATATTAAAACACAACCCAAACCAATTCTAGAAGCATCAAGATAGACAATGAACCCATCTGTACCATCAGGTAGTACTAAAACAAGGGTTGAAGTAAGTCTAGTCTTCAACTCTTGAAAAGTCTTCTCATAGGAATCTAACCACTGAAACCTAACTTTCTTATGAGTTAATCTAGACATAGGGGATGCAATATACAAAAAACCTTAACAAAACATCTGTAATAGCTAGCTAAACCGAAGAAACTTTTGATATCTGATGGAGAGATAGGTCTAGGCCAGTTTTTTATTGCTTCTGTCTTTTGGGGGTCAACTTTAACGCCATCACTTGAAATAATATGATAGAGAAAAGCTACTTATCTTACCAAAAATTCACATTTGTTGAATTTGGCGAACAACTGGTTTTCCCTAAGAGTTTGCAACACAATTCTAAGATGGTCTGCATGGTCATCCTTACTACGAGAATAGACAAGAATATCATTGATAAAGACTGTGACAAACATATCCAAATAATATTTGAACACTCTGTTCATCAAGTCCATGAAGGCTACTGGGGCATTTGTCATCCCGAAAGACATGACTAGAAACTCGAAATGACCATAACGGATTCTGAAAGCTGTCTTTGGAATATCACAGTCCCTTACTCTAAGCTTATGATATCCGGATCTAAGGTCTATCTTAAAGAAACCCTGTAGTTGGTTGAATAAGTCATCAATCCTATGAAGAGGATATTTGTTTTTTATTGTGACTTTATTTAGATGATGATAGTCAATGTACATTCACAAAACCCCATCTTTCTTTCACATGAATAGGATGGGAGTGCCCCATGGAGAGACACTGGGCCTTATGAAACCTTTATCTAAGAGGCCTTTAAGCTGCTCTTTTAACTCCTTAAGCTCGGCTGGATTCATACGATATAGAGAAATGGAGATGGGATGAGTATCTGGAAGACGGTCAATACCGATTTCTATTTCCCTATCGGGAGGTACTCCTGGCAAATCTTTAGGAAAAACTTCAGGAAAGTCATTGACTATACGAACTAACTAAACTGTTGGAGCCTTAGACATAGTGTATTTAACTCAAACTAGATGATAGATGCACCCTTTTGAGATCAACTTTCTGGACATAATATAGGATATGAAATGACTCTTGGGATACACTGAATTACCTTCCCACTCAAAGACTGGCTCATCAAGAAACTGAAACTTCACCAATCGGCTGCAACAATCTATAGATACATAATAGAACTGGAGCCCATCCATGCCCAAAATAAGGTCAAAGTTAATCATATCTAACTCTATTAAGTCTATAAATATGATCTTATGAAGGACAGTGATATAACACTTTCTATAGATTTATTTGGCAATAACTGACTCACCTACTGAGGTAGAAACTAAGAAGGGCTTAGGGAGATTTTTAGGATGTATTTCAAAATTTATTGCAACTAGTGGGGTCACATAAGAGAGATTTAATTCGAGGTCTAACAACACATAAACATCAAGACGAAAGACACAAAGCATACCAGTAACAACATCCGGTGAACTCTCCTGCTCCTAATGGGTTGGTAAAGCATAAAACTAATTCTGGCACTAATTGCCACTGGTAATGGATGATGTGCCATGGGGAGGGACTGGGTGACCAAGAAAAGCTGGTGCGCTAGTAGCCTGAGTCTGGGGATGAATATCCCTATTTCCCTGCTTAGCATAAGGACTCTCTTTGATTCTATGTCCTAACTTACCACAACCATAACAACCTTTTTGTCCCAACAAACAATCTCCAAGATAATTCTTACCATACTTAGAACATGAAGGATAACTGAGTTTTCCACTCACACTATTCTGAGATCTGGACATAGAAGTCATACCCCACCACTCCTGCCTAGCTTTGGGGTGGGAGCACTAGCTGAAGATGGTGTTGGCATAGACAAGAAACTCTAAAATTGTGAAAATTTCCCTCTCGAAACTTTGTCTCACCATAATCAAACTGCCCGATTCTAGCCTTCTTATTTCCTCTCTCTCTCTCCTTCAACTTTCTACCTCAATCTGTTAAGCATGAATCATCAGCCTAGCAAGATTCATGTCCCTAATAAGTATGGAAGTCCTATACTCCTTGACTACCAGACCAGATACTCCAGTAACAAACTTACTCATACTCGACCTAGGGTCAGCCATCATACCAGAGGCATACTTAGACAACTGGTTGAACTTAAGGAAGTACTCTTTCACTATCATCGAGCCCTGCCTCAGTTTCATAAACTCTTCTACCTTAGTTTCTCTCATTTCATATGGAAACAACCTATCTACAAATATGTCCTAAAATACCTGCCAACTCATTGGAGCTGCATTCTCACCTCTACTATTCTTCCGCATAACCACCCAATCATATGCCACATCCTTCAGTCTATAGGATGCCAACTTTACACTCTCTTTCTTAGTAACATGCATAATATGGGTGATCTTTCTCACCTCATCTAAGTAAAGTTGTGGGTCCTCACCTACTTTTGACCCAAAGAACTCTGTGGATTCATTCTCACGAAGTCATGAATTCTGGCTGCTGCTAAATTACTATTCTTCTAAAGTAGGACTATTTCCTGATGGTTGCCCTGAACATTGGCAGTCACAGCTTGGGCTAATGCCTAAAAGACAGCTTGAAATTTAGCATGGAATACATTCTCATTTAAAGAGTCAGTGGGCTGGGTTGGCTAGTTATCATTTCTGCGTGCATTAGCTCAACGAGGAGCCATTTTCAACTGTCACATAAGAGCACGAGTTAAAAATAAATAGAGATACTATAAGCATGATAGATTATTAAAGAAAGAGATGATTTCCTAAAATGTTCTGTAGCCTCTTACTCATAATGTGGCGTGCTTTACACCCATGATCAAAACTCTACGTGAAGCGACTTGTCTAAATCCCTGAGACTCTTACAACCATAGGATTGATACCAAGTTTTTAATGCCTAAAAAATGGGTCCCGAGATGTCACACGGTGCTCAAGACTACGAGTAGCCTCAAGCTAACCCTATAAGCCTTCTACTAAATCTGAAACTCATAATGAAGAAATATAAACATAAAATCAATGCGGAAGTCTGTCTAATCTAATCTGAAATTATCTAAACATAATATCTAAAAATATTAGACTTAACATTCTAGCAATCAATAATGGAAATTTGAATTACATCTAGCAGTCTAACAAGCCTCAACTACTAATAACTAAAAAGCCACTAGGACAAGCCCTAGCTGACTTGAACTGGCTAAAAATACTGAATCAACTACTCTAATAAGCTGAAATACTAAATAACTGGGTCCCCAAACTATGAGGACTCACCAACTGTGAATGTAGATGAAGATGCTCGAAACCACTCACGATGTTCAAACTGAGCAACTGAACCTACGTTATTAAACAATGTAGAACATAGACATATATGTGGATTAGCACTTTTGGAATGTACTGAGCATATGGGTTCGAATGCATAAGTAAAACAATATCTCAACATTATTATAAATTTGTAAAAGAATGCATGCTAAGTGTAGATGACTCATATTATCTTGAATAACTAAAAACTGAGAATCATAATCATGAGTAGTAAAGCTTATTGTATAAATCTAGTAAATCATAACACTTAGTTCTAAAAGTTATACTTGTGTTCTAACTTTAAATCATCGACCTAAGTGTAGAAAGGATTTGTTTTTCTATTTGTAAACTGAAAGATGAAATCTAGTAGCTAATGTCTTATGTAAAGCAATATCTGAATAAAGCTATGAGCCTTTACACTTAGTTTCTAAAAGATTTTCTGTTATTCTTACTCTTTTCTATAGGGAGGTTCTTCTAACCGACATGTACTATGTGAGCGATCATAGTGTCCAACGCCTAGTTCCCTTATGGGAAAACCTCATGTTGGGGAGAGATGTTATACTCTTCCAAGGAGTATAACCTCAGCAAAGTGATCACATCTATAACTGTCATCCATATAGAAATGGGAATAATTTGATAATCTAAACCTACGTTGGTTCGTAGTTCTGGGGCATGCAATCATACCCAACTCAATGATAAATACTACTCCTTTCAATCTATATGCTCATTCTGTAGGAAATGTACCTTTAAAACTAGTATAAGGGTTTACAACGAAAACCAATCATGCATTTGTTCATTATAAACTGTAATGAAACTGTAAATTGGATTCCATATCTAAGCTGAGGATCAAAAAAATAAATCTTGTTCAAATTTTGGATATAAACTAATTATGGGAAGCTTAAAAGCATAATCTTCTTAAAATATCAACATTCAACCTAGGGCTTAGTAACCCATGCTTCTGATTCATGTCAATCATCAAAAAGTTTATGCTAAATAATGAAAACCTAGATATTTCAATTCTAAATCTGGAAAAAAATGTCATACGTATATAAATGGAAAAGTAGACATGCAATTCAACATTTAAATCACTTATAGGATCATAATCTTCAAATAACAATATTTGGGTATGAACCCTAATTTGAAACTTATGTAAATTCATGTGAAATTAACTTCAAAATTTAATTTTGGACACAAGAATGAAAGAATTATCCTTTTTGAAAATCCCACATACCTTAATTAATGAATAGATGAAAAAGATTGAACTTTGAGTTCCTATTTGTTATCTTAAAGATTTTTTCTTAAAGATCTTGAAATGAGAATCTTGAATTTTAGGTTTTCTTGGAAAAAGAATGATGGAATTTAGATTTCTTGAGATTTGAAATTTGAAGTTCTAGGGTTTCTTGGAGAGAAATTTTAGTGAAAGTAAGCGTATTAGGCTTAGAATAGGCTTAATCTAGTATTTTTCATGATTTGGGATCTTGGGAAAAGACTAAGTTGCCCTTTGAAATTTTATGTTTGGAATTGAAATCCTGATTTTGGACTCCACCATGATGCGGTGCAATCGCAGTGGCTCACTGGAAAAGAAATAGTGTCATTTTGGGCTCTGGCTCGACACGGTGCTATCGCATTGCATCACTAAAAAGGATGAGTGTGAAATTGCACTCCACCGTGATGCGGTGTTTGTTTCCATCGAGAATTCTAGCGCAATACTAAAAAATCGCGGTGAGCTACTGGAAAGGTATGAATGGGATTTTGGGATTCACTATGATACGGTATAATCATGGTACTTCATAGGAAAATGGACAATTATGAATCTATACTACACCGCGACGTGGTGCTATCATGGTGAACTACTGCTTTTTACTAAAAGTGTCATAAATTCTCACCCAAGTATCATATTTAGGCAAAATTGATATCGTTGAAAAGTTGATTCAATTTTCTATAATTTGGTGGGTCTATATCAGGAAAATTCTACACGTATCAAGAGTTATATACTTTTAAAGTTGACCATTGACACACTAGGAGCTAAATAGGACTAAGAAAAGTATAGGGTATTACAGTGGTGTACCAATGGTATAAGGAATGGGATCAGATAAGGGGTGACACTGATGAGTAATCACTATGGAAGGATTTATTTAATACTTTTATGGACTAATTCTTTCCTACAAAGTTGAGAAAAGCTAAGGCAGAAGATTTTATTAATTTAGAGCAATGTAAGATATCTGTCAAGAAGTATGCCTTGAAGTTTCACCAGTTGTCTCGGTATGCTTCGGAGATGGTTTCTAGTATGAGGACTCAGATAAGAAAGTTTGCTTTGAGATTGTCTCATCAGTTAATCCTTGAGAGTAAGGTTGCCTTGTTAATCAAAGACATAGATATCTCCAGGTTAGTTGTATCTATGCAACAGGTAGAGAAAGAGAAGAATAAGTAGGATGAGTTGGGAGAGAGGCAGAGAAAAAAGTTTAGATTCTTTGAGTAGGGTAGAGGACAACAGCAAGTGGTGGGGATGGTAGAAAGTGGCCCAAGAAGAAGTGGGATAATTCGGGATCTTATTCAACGGCTAGTACTCCTTACACAAAGCTTCTCGGGTGATAGACATTTCCATGGTGGCAATAACTTTAGGACATAGAGTGCCCGATCTTAGGCTAGTAGGGCCCAGCTAGATCCATTATATCCTTTCTGTAGGTTTTATGGTAGATTGTATCGAGGTTACTATGATAAGGAGAGAGATAAGTGCTCCAACTGTGGTCAGCCAAGGCATATGCTAAGAAACTGTCTAATTGGTAAGGTTGGTTCGGTGTCAAACAAGATTCCAGTTGCTTCATCCTCAGCTTCAACACCAAAGGGTGCACTATCTACTTCCAGCTCTGGTCGAAACCGTCTCGATGCTCTCACACCTAATAGGAGTCTGAGGCATTACCTGATGTTATGACTGGTATGTTGAAACTATTTTCCTGTGATGTGTACTTTTTACTTGATCTGGGGTTTACTTTCTCTTATGACCCTATTTGTGGTTGTGCATTTTGGTTTTCATCCGGAATATATTCCAAACCTTTTTTCTAGTTTTACCCAGTAGGTGACTCTTTGATTGCTAGGAGAGTTTATAGAGGGTGTGTTGTATCTTTGGGAGTAAAGAAACTTTGGTAAATCTATTGAATTAGATATGGTGGATTTAGATGTTACATTGGGTTTGAATTGTTTGCACTCGTGCAATGCTTCTCTAGACTATCAGACCAGTAAGGTCATTTTTAAATTCCCCAATGAGCTGATTATTGAGTAAAAGGGTGGTTCCTTAGCTCCTAGGGGGAATTTCACATCTTATCTTAAAGCTTAGAGATTAATCTCTAAGGGGTGTCTCTATCATCTAGTTTGGGTTAAAGATTCTAACTCGAATGGTCCCCCATACAGAATGGCTCCGACTGAGTTGAAGGAGCTTAAGGAATAACTCAATGATCTTTTAGATAAGGGTTTCATCCATCCTAGTGTGTCCCCATGGGGTGCACCAATGTTATTCATGCATAAAAAGGATTGTTTCCTTTGGATGTGTATTAATTATCGATAGTTGAATAAGGTGATGGTAAGAAAAGTATCCTCTTCCAAGGATAGATAATTTGTTTAATCAGTTGTAGGGTGATAAGTTTTTCTCTAAGATTAATCATATATTTGGGTATCATCAGTTAAATATTAGGGAGAAGGATATTGGTAAGACTACCTGCCGAACCCAGTATGGGCATTTTAAGTTTTTGGTTATGTCTTTTGGGTTGACCAATGACCCAGCGGCATTCATGGATTTGATAAATAGGGTCTTCTATCAATTTTTAGATTTGTTCATCACTATTTTCATAGACACTATTCTGGTGTATTCTAAAAGTAATGTGGATCATGCAAATCACCTTCACATTGTGTTACAGACCTTGAAGGAGCAGCAGTTGTTTGACAAGTTTTTGAAATAAGAATTCTGGTTCAACACTGTTACTTTTCTCGGTCATATCATTTATGATGAAGGTAGCATGGTGGATTTGCAGAAAGTTGCAGTGGTTAAGAAGTGGCCTAGACCCACGAATCCAACCGATATTCGAATCTTCTTAGGTTTAGTTAGTTATTATAGGATGTTTGTGGAAATTTTTTCCACTACAACTGCCCTGTTGACTAAGTTGACTCAGAAGAAGGTCAAGTTCTTGTAGTTTGATTCTTGTGAGGGGAGTTTTGAGAAGCTAAAAGATAAGCTAACTTCGACTCTGATTTTAACTTTTCCTGAAGGCACTGATGGGTTTGTGGTCTATTATGTTGCGCCCCGTATGGGACTTAGTTGTGCTCTGATGTAGCATAGAAAGGTGATAGCTTATTCCTTTAGGTAGTTGAAGGTGCATGAGAGGAATTATCTAACTCATGACTTAGAATTATTAGTTGTGGTGTTCGTATTAAAAAACTGGCATCACTATTTGTATGGAGTGCATGTCGATATCCTCTCTGATCATAAAAGCCTACAGTATGGGTTTTCTCAGAAAGAGTTTAACCTCAGGCAAAGGAGATGGCTTGAGCTTTCACTACCACCCCAAGTAAAGCTAATGTGGTTGTTAATGCTCTTAACAGGTTATCCATGGGGATTCTAGCTCATGTGGATAGGGAGAGCGGGAATTGGTAAAGGATATTCACTGCTTGGCTAACCTTGGAGTTTGCCACTTGGACTCTGAGAATAGTGGTGTGTTAGTGCAGGAAGTAGTGCTATCATCTCTAAGTGTTGAAATCAAGAATGAGTAGATGTTAGATCTTGTCTTGATGAGGATCAAGGATGATGTATGTGGGCAGAAGGTGATGGTTTTCGAGATTAGTAGTGATGGTACCTTGCAGTAGAAGGAGAGGTTACGTGTTCCTGACGCCGATGGTTTGCGCGAGAGGATCTTGACTGAGGCACATGAGTCACACTATGCTATCCATCCTAGTTAGACAAAAATGTATCATGACCTTAAGGAGATATATTGGTGGAACAATATAAAGAGAAAGGTGTCTACTTTTATGGCTAAGTATATGGTATGTCAACAAGTAAAAGTTGAGCACATGAGGCCCGATGAATTATATCAAGAAAATGAATTGCCTGAATGAAAGTGGGAAATAATCAATGTCCTCGGTCTTGAAATTAATTTGATTTGGTTTAGGTCATCAAGGATAGGATGATGAAGTCGGCTCACTTTTTTCTTGTGAGGATGAACTTATCCGCTAAGGATTATGCGAGGTTGTACCTCCAAGAGATTGTAAAGTTACATAGGGTACCTGTTTATATCATCTCTGGTCGTGGTACGTAATTTACGTCTCACTTTTGGCAGTCGTTTCAGAAAGGATTAGGGACTATGGTTAGTCTGAGTACTAATTTTCACCCAAATTCGGATGGGCAAGAAAAAAGGACTATTCAGACATTGGAGTATATATTTTGTACTTGCATGATGGACTATGATGGTAGTTGGGTTGAGCACTTACCTCTTTTAGAGTTTGCTTACAACAATAGTTACCGCTCTAGCATTAGGATAGTTCCATTTAAAGCATTGTATGGTGGTGTAGATAACCTATTGGTGGTTTGAGGTTGGTGACGCGGAGTTGTTTGGCCCAAACTTGGTTCAACAGGCTATGGAAAAGGTAAAAGTGATTTGGGATAGCCTTAAGGCTGCCCAAAGTTGCCAAAAGTCCTAAGCGAACGTGAGTAGAAGGGACTTGGAGTTTGAGGTTGGAAATAGGGTATTCCTGAAGGTATCTCCCATGAAGGGAGTGATGTGGTTTGGGAAGAAGGGGAAGCACAGTCCCCGGTATGTTTGTCCTTATGTGATTTAAGAAAGTTTGGTAATATTTCATATGAGTTGGAGTTGCCTTCTAGCTAGAGCTTCATTCAGCCGATGTTCCATGTTTCTATGTTAAGAAAATGCTTGTGTGACCTATCGTAAATTATTCCTATCGAGGATATTGTTATTTTAGATTATTTGTCTTATGAAGAGATCCCAATTGAGATCTTGGATTGTCAGGTTCATCGATTGTGGACCAAGGATGTGGCTTAGGTAAAGGTTCTTTGGAGGAACCACAAAGTTGAAGAAGCTACTTGGGATGCAGAAGAGGATATGAAGTCCAAGTATCCATTATTATTTTTTTCTCCAAAAAGTCGTGCGGAAGGTATGTGTTCTTCATAACATCTTTGTAGTCAAACTTTGTTAAAGAAAAGATTAATTCCTTGTATCTTTGTTTTCTAACTTAGTTAAAGTTCAAAATTAAGGTGTTCGGGTGTGAATCATGTTGTACTACCTTATTCCATCATTCGAAAATGAATTATCCAAGTGAGGGAGAATTGAAACATCCTAGGATCTGGTCCTTAGAAGCTTCCCGGGTTTTGAGCTCTCTGGCCATCATACGACTAAAGCTTACTAGACGTATGATGTGGGTACGACTTAGTAGTTCAAGCCATATGATAATCATTGTGTGGTAGATCATTTACCATCCAAGGTATAAGTGGACATTATAAGAGTCGTATGTACATGATACGAGTGGTATGGTCCAAAATCGTATGTTATTTATTATCTAGCCTTGACATTCTGCTTGGGGTACAACTAGGTGGGTACTTATCGTATAGTGATGGTATGGTTTGGTCAAGGGAATTCGTATATTGGAAAGAATATGGAGTCCAACTTCTTGTCCTTAGTATGAGTTAGGGATACTGCTCGTATGATGGGGTACGAGTGAGGTGCCCAAACCGTACCCACCTGCGGAAATTTTTACAGCTTAAATTAAGGGTATTCTGGAGATTTATCCTCTTAACCTCTCATGTCCTCATGACTTAAAACACTATTGGAACTTCATTTACCCCATTATTATCAATCAAAACCACTTTAAACATTCTTAAATCTCTCTCAAGCTTTTGGTTCAAAAAGGGTTGGGGTTTCCTCAAGGTGATTCATTTAGGGGATTTTAAGAGCAAATATCTCCATTTTATTTGGTATCTAAGGCATGTTACTCTTTCCTCATTGTTAGTTCAACTAAATTCATGTTTTAATGAATGGTTTTCATGATTCAGTTGTGGGTATTGTTTGGTTTTGAATTATATGTTGGGGGTTTTGGTTGTTGATGTATGAATATTGTTTTCCTAGGTTTTATTTATGGTTTTTTATGTTATAATGGTGATTTGAACTTATGGTTTCATGGGAATGGTCAATTGGTACTTGGTTTTGATTTTGAAAACTGTATGCTCTCAACATGTTTGATAAAATGCCTATGAGAATGGTTTTTCTTACATAGTTGGACTTTCATTAAAAACTTTGGATTGCGTAATATGATAATGGAACTTAAAGTTGGTTTGGATGGTTTAAATGTTCAAATATCATGGCATGAAAAACCTTGTGGGGTACACGGGAATCCCCCAAGTGATTTTAATAATGGAAACTATAGGGCACATGGGAATCATTAAGGATTGGCTAATGACATTGCTTGCAAGCTATAGTTGGTATGACGATACCACTACATAATACATTGGTAATTAACTCTAGAATTGGTGGTTTGGTTATGTGCTAAAGGTTTTAATTGAGCAATAATGGAGGATTCTGATAGCTAACTGTGAAGGTGTGAGTCTAATGGACAGACACTGAAAACTCATGTTTGCCGACATGAGGGTTACTCATGGTGACCATCTACTTGTGGGATATATGGGAATCCCCTAAGTTTATACTTGTATATATGTATCATGAAGGGCGAAGGGTTCAATAAAATCCTCTACCCATGTGATATCTTCGGTTCGTGCGGCTACACATACTGAGGCCCGTTCAGGGGGTAACACTGGACCCATACTACCCGTGGGTGGTTTTAGGACAGTTAAGCTACGCAAACCCAGCTTACAGTTTTATATGCATGCTAAACTCAGTTCTCCTTCCCAACATGGTATCTATGTATATGTATGTGATTCCATATGGTTATTTACTTGGTTTTAAATATTGGCATTATTTTCTCCTTACTCTTTAGTACATACTAGCGTTCACCCACTAACCCATTTTCAAAAGCTGTGTCCTCATGTGATGTAGGAACTGGCCATACTACTACTCCTGCTCAGTGATTGGATTTAGTGATAGCTTGGTGTTGGATTGACGTGGTGAGAGTCCATACTCTAGAAGACTCCATTTCATGTTATGGTCTTCTCTACATACTTATGTTACTTCTTAGACTTTGGTTTTGGCTATGATCAGGGGCATGTCCCGACCGGATGTTATTTTAATTTTGGTTAGAGGCTTTATGAGACTACTTTGGGATGGCATGGACGGTGTCGGTATTGGTGTCAACCTTGGCATTGGTATTGGTATGGGGGCTAACACCGTTTGACTGTATTTGATTTATGGTTGTTCTATTTTGTTATGTTATATAATTGGAATTAGTTCGACATATGGTGTAGGGCGGTTATGATTGACTAATGGGGGTGTTCTCCGGCCTCTATCGGGCTTGAGGCCCCCGACACGACTAGGCTCTTGTTCGGATCGTGTTAAGAACTTTATTCATTTTCTCGTCCCCCTACTTTGATAGGTATAGGTTTCAAAGTTGACTAACTTCTATCAGCAACTCTAAAGAGAGACTTGAGACATTTTTCATTTGAATGGGACTATAATGTAGAAGTCCCATTTCTTTTGGTCTCGACAGCAAAGTGTTTAACAAGATATTTGCATTTTTCTCTACATTTACCTTCTTTAGTGATAAATGTACTAAAATGATCCCAAATCTATGACCTTTCTCTTTCAGTATTACCATCTATAAGATTGAAATTTGTAGGAGTTGTTCTTTATTGCTTTTTAGGAGGATTGTGGAGAAGAGGGGTGCTTTTACCTTTCTTTTGAGGTAGTGATAGAGTCGGAGAATTATCGATAATCATTTCTACATCTATTCCAGTCGTAGTCTCCATGTAAGAATGCGAACACAACAACTTAAGACTTGTCGTAGCAGTAGCAATAAATACTAAAGAATACAGAAACAAAACATCATAAAGGAAACATCAATTAGAAACTAAAAATGAAGTCTAAGAAAAAAATTTTAGAATTAAAAAAAAAATTAAAAATTAAAAAATTCAACATTGTGATTAACAAGAGGTAAATGACTTCTAAGAAACTAGAAAATAAAGATGAAGACAACTTATTAAAAACTTAACTCCATAAAGCAATTAACTATAATATAATTTCATAAGAAAAAAAGAGAAATAAGAGAAACAAACTTAAATCCAAATTGAGGAATGAGGAGGATGAGGAAAGTAAGATGAGGAAATAATGAGGAGAACTCCCTGGAAACTTGAAAAGTAAAATGAAAAATGGGGCAACCGAAGAGTTTTAGGTTTATTGGGTTTTGTATTAATTTGTTGCTAATGGACAAATATTATAACTAAAGGCCTAAGAATATATATCTATTTTTAAATATAAAAAATAAATAAAAGTAATTTAAAGTAATTAGAAAGTAGATTATAAGTAATATTTTTTTATGTATAAAAAGTTAAAATTATATATGTATTATATCGGTTTGGTTTGGATTCGGTTTGATTTTATTTTTGCTAAAATCAAACCAAATCAAGAATGTTCGGATGTTCTTTTCCAACGCCAAACCAATCAAACTAAATCACAAGTTATTTTTTTTTCTCAATTTGATTTAATTTATCTATTCGATTTGACTTGACGATTTGATTTGTCCACCCCTGCTTTTACCCCTCAAAACCAACAGATTACCATGTCATATTATGACTCACATAATAGATTAATTTTACAGATGTGGAAATTCAGACCTAAAAAAAAAGCCTAATCTTCTTCCTTTGACTTGTCCACTTCTTTCTTTTCTTTCTGCATTGCTTCAACATTCTAGTAACTCCCATTTACCCAGACAAGTCATTGGGGGTAATAAGTTGTTCTTCAATATCCAACACATTAATTAAATTTTAATTTTCTCAATTTCCTTGACGCGGTCAATTATTATAGCTCATATTAGCGGATTTTTTTCTTGAATTTGTTTTTTGAATCCTTTGATATAGCAGATTGCATTTCATTTACACCAAACACCAACGATCAATCAGAGCAAAACGGATACAAAATATCACATCAGTAAGGTACAAAACTCCTTCTAGCAGGCTTTGTTCATCCACAACCCAAACACGATATTTCGGGGTTATCTTCATTTTTGAAAAAATAGAGATTTTTGTATTTGTTTGTAGTTCTTGAATGAAATTGTACTCAGCTTTGGGTATTAAAGGAGCATTTGGTGAATATAATCATCATCTTTATAATCTACAGAAATTTTTTTGGGAAACTTACAAATTCGTGGGATGCTTACTTAATTTTAACAATGGATCATATGTCTTGTTTCTGATGGAGGTCAGACCTCCATGAAAGATTCACCAGTGCCGTCACCCAACTTGGTGGTTAATATTTATTTTTAAAAAATGTTGCATATTTAAAAATAAAAAAATAATTATTCTATAACAAAGAATTTATATTATGCATTCTTTGTTTCTTTTTGTAATTTTCTCTATTTCAAGCATTAAGATAATTATATTAAAATAAAAATAAATAATATCAAGTTGTAAACTTTTTTAAATACTACCTTCATTAAGCATTTGACTTTAGATCTCAAAACTTATTGGGCCGTTTCCGACAAGGTGGAGTGGTTTTCTAATTTGTTGTGCAATACAGATAAAGAGGGAAGGGGAAAAGGTTGAAGATGTGTCGATAGAGAAGATTAGGCCTTTTTTTAAGGTGTGAATATCCACATCATCAAAGTCTGACATTTTGTTAGTTTTGAGAGATGAAAGTGAGTTGATTCATTAACGGTAAGAGTAATTTGAGCCTAAAAAAGAATATAATTAATTTATTTTTAATAGTTAAAAAATATTTTTGATCCTTTTTTCGTTATTGGCGATGCATTCAAAATATTTTTTTACTTTATATTGAAATTTATGATGTAGAGCTGAAAATTGTGTGGTGTTTGACTATATGTTTTATAATGAATATTTGAAATGAGGTACATGTTTTGATGTATTTAAACATAACTTTTAATAGAAAGAAAATAGGAAATAAACTATAAGTTATTTGTCAAATTTGAAATATAAATTCAAGATAAAGAAAATTGTATTTTAATTTTTTAATAATCGAACAATGAATTTTAAATAAAGTGAAAAGTTATTATAAAGAAAGAAAGTTTTTATAGCCGGATGGGTCCAAAGAATAGAATTTGAAAAGATATGAGTTATAAAGGTTAAAATTTTTAAAGTACGATGAATGAAAAAATAAGAGGAAAAAATTTAAAAATAAATTTAGTAGGCAATTCTAAAAAGATAAGTGATCATTCAAAGAATTAACTCAATTTTTTATGGTTCATAGTCTCTAATTATCTACATGAGCTTGATAATTTTTATTTTTATTTATCGTAGCAAAAACTTCTACAAAAAATTATCAGACTCAAAACTTATATATTAATCTCAAAACTCTATTGAGGCTGCATTTGTTTTTTTTTTAAGATTCTGACGTCTGAATCTGAATGCACGTCTGAATGATTAAGATGTTGTCTCTACATTTGAAAACTGAATGGTTAAGACTGTTTGATTTTCAATATCTGAATGTACAAAAAAAAAATTATTTGTATATATAATAAAATAAAAAATACAATTCTAATAAAAAACTAATTACATATCAGAAAATATGTAATTTAATACGACAACATTACTATTTGATTGAACGAAAAAATATTTATGTTTGTTAGTGATAGTAGAGATGCTTTATAATAGTGATTGCAGTGACAATGATTTATGTTAGTGATTAGTAATGTTAGTGGTGATAGTTGTGATAGTTGGTATTGTAGTGACTGTTATGATGGTAACAGTTAATAATGGTGGTAGTGATTGTGATGTGACGTCGCTTGATGTTAGTAGTTGAAAGTGTTGATTGTGATGGCTGAAAAATGAATGAATGATGATTGACGATGTGTTCATGCTAGTTGGAGATATTGTTAGTTATGACGGCGGAGATGGTTTCTAGTAGAGATAAATTATAGCAATGATAGTGATTGAAGTGATTATAGAGGTGACGTTACTAGCGCCAATGGTGGTGGCCACCGAAGAATGTGTGGAGGTTGTGATGTATTAGTGGTAGTTAGCGGTGGTGCTAGTTGTGATAGATGAGTTGGTCGATAATAGGTATTTGGCTGGTAGTGGTTGATAATGGTGGTGTTGTTGACGGTGGTGGTGGCGTTAAATATAATTAGAATAATAGAGGTAGTAGGTGTGGTAGTGATTGACAATAGTGATTGGTAGCAATATTTTCCGATGATGGTTGTGAAGGTGGAGGTGGTTGGTGGTAGTGGGTGGTGGTTGACAATGATGGCGGTGGCAGATGTGGTGACCGATGATTATGAATAGAGTGACGGTGAAAATTATCCAATATCAGAATACCTCTTCAGACCTATTAAGACTTGATTCTATATCTGAATGATTAAGACTTATTCAGAGCTATTAAGAGCTCAAATCTTAATAAAAAATAAATACACTTAATAGTCTGAAGTCTGAACCATTCAGATTCAGACCTCCATTAAGTGCAAACAAATGAGCCTTGAAAGAGTCACTAAATAACAAAAAAAAAAACTAATTAAATGGTCAACCAGATCCAGTAAATATCATTCTTTAAAACTAAATTTTCAAATAGAAAAAAATCTAAATTATGTCATATAAATAATAAATAAACACATAACATAATTTTCTTAGAAAAAATTCAATAAAATAAAAAATAAAATATCTTGGAGTGTTTTTTAAAAATGGCATGTATTGAAATAAGAAAAATGATAAATGAGGAAATTTAAAGGGAAAATTTCAGAAATAGCAACTATAGAGCCTTAATTGTAACTTTTATAGCAACAGTTTCAAAATTACAAAAAATAGCAATATGTATTTTGTATTTCAGTAAACTGTTGCTATTTAAATACATATACAATCAGATATTTCCTTCCTAATTTAATGTTAATCTGTTTGAGTTAAATAAGAGAAAAAGTTGTACCTTAATTTATGGCACATTTAATTTTACAGATTCCTTTACCTTATAAAACTTTTTTTTTTACCACAACTGTTAAATTACAACTACTAATTAAAATTCAAAAAACATTTTTCATATGCAGCAACTCAAATCAAATTCAAAATATAGATTCAAATTCAAAAACGTTTTCCTTCATGCTATTTTTTTTTTTGCTGATCGACTAAAATTTTAAAGAAAATATTGAAAATACAATAGTCCAATTACAGGAATTGATCAACTAACTCTATTCTATTTGCGGTTTTCATAAAATTAAAGTGCAAAATTGCTGAAAACTTGTAACAAATTTGTGTAACAGTCGCGAAATTCAAAAATTTGAGATCGTATATGAATTTTATCAGTTCTTGCAAAAAATGGTTTAAGCAAATTTTTTTTTTCAATTTCAAATTTGTTTTTGTTGTTCTGTTATTTGAAAGTTGAGATGCAATTTTTATACGTTAAATTTGAATTTTAGTTTAGAGTAACTAATCGACTAAAAAAAATTTTCTGTTTGAATTGCAGTTTTTTATATACGAATTAGTTGTTTTATATAGTACGTATTTGAGATTTAAACAAACTTGATTCTATTTGTGATTTTCATAAAATAAAATTACAAAAATTACTGAAAAACTTGTAACAAAATTGCGTAACAGTCACGAAATTCAAAAATCTGAGATCGTATATGAATTTTATCAGTTCTCAAAAAAAATGATTTGATCAAAATTCTTTTTTTAAAATTCAAAGTTACATGTGTCGTTATGTAATGTGAAAATTGAGATATAATTGTTATATGTTAAATTTAAATTTTTGTCGATGATAACAAGTATTTGAATAAAAAATATCTTTTCGTTGGAATTCATTTTGCAATTTTGTATATATGAATTAGTTGTTGTATATAATACGTATTTGATATTTAAGTTTATTTTTACTATTTTTTTGTGTTTTGGAGATTGACAATGGCAAGTATACATGTTCTTATTAAACACTCTTATAAATGGACATATAAACAACATTATGAAGATTACATATGTTTCCAGCTATATGTATTTATAATATACATATGCAGTACGTTTATGTGTTCACTGACAGTTTCATATGTTTTTAGCTGTGTGTATTTATAATATACATATGCAGTATTTTATGTGTAAAAATCATGTATTCTTATATGTATTTTTTCAATATGCAGGACATATATTTCCTTTGGCATATGGTGTACTTGATTCTGGAAATGATGCATCTTGGACTTGGTTCTTTGAGAATCTGAAGGAAACATACGATGAAAGAAAACATATGTGTGTAGTTTCTGATCGTAATGCAAGCATCATAAAAGTTGTTGGTGGTGTGTACAATGATGTACCACATTATGCATATATGTGGCGTCTATGAGAAAATGTGCATTAATATTGTTATAATTTAAATGTTGCAGTTATAGTTTGAATGTTGATCTGTTAAATTGAACTAGTTATAGTTAAATTGTAACAATTTTTTTACTGAACTTGGTTAACTTAATTCATTATGAATATATTATACAAGACATATAACATTATTGATTTATACCTAAAAAACTGAAAGTCACACTTATCATATGAGAATCTATTAAGTACCTATGCCCATCTATAAAAACTAAGAATAAGTTAACATACCTTTATGTAATAAATAAAAAAAAATTAAAAATACATATAAAGACATAGCAATTACGTAATCAAAACTTTAAATACGTATGTTTTTTTAAAAAATATATATGCATTAATCGTACGTAAATATGTATTATTCATAGATATATATACATAATTGAAAATAATCTATGGATAACTCATAAATACATATCTGCTTAAATACATATGTATATCTAGTAAAAAATATATGTATTAAACTGGACAACTATATATACATATGCATAGCTGAAAAATGCATATTTAGACAAATGGATATATTTATATCCATAGCAGAAAATATATATTCAGACTTGTAAAAACCATATGCAATATTCATATATACATATGCATTATGCATAAATATATGTGCATTAATAATATATACATAAGCATTATGCATAAATACACATGCATTACTCAAAATACTTATGCATTACTCAAAATACATATGCATCAAATGGAAAATACAAATGCATATATGAAAAATACATATAGTAACTGGAATATACATATTAATTACTCAAAAATATATTCAAAACTGAAAACCACATATTCTACCGACATATGCATAACAGTAACATAAACTAACCAAGAAAAATTCCATTTTATAGTTTAAACATCAAAAATCTAAATATCATATAAAATGAACATTAAAATAACGACTTTCAACATTAACGTAACATATGAAACCTAAGAAATATTCAATTAAATTTTAGTCCACCTAAAGTTAACTGTTATCAAATACAACAAATTCTCCCTAATTGCGCTTGGACCACACAGTTCTTCTTCTTCTTCATGTAGACAACAAAAATGTTATTATTACAAAACATCTTGTACTAATTTTTCGTTAACATATACTTAATACCATCTTCAGTGTCATTGACCGTATGACATCCTATATGTAGAGCAAGTTTGGGCAATACTCTTGTTATGTATATCTGATCACGTAACACCTTACACCACAAAAATATAATTATATGTAAAAACAGCGACACATATGCATTTATGAAATACATCTTACAGTTTCATTATACAATATATCATAAAACTATCATATATATTTTGTGAATACATCACTGTTTCATATCTAAATTATCGAACATCAAAATACAAACATTGTCATCATCTCAAAAATAACAAATACAAGTGAGCAATAAATACAAATATTAATAATAACAAAAAAAATATATCTAACCGATAACAAATACATTTAATATACTTCAAGTAAATCAAATACATATGTATTTTATTTATATATAACTGGTACAAAAATCATGCTTATCAAGAAGAAAGAAGTACATATCATAGTCAAAATCTAATGAATAACAAATACAACTTAACATAAATACAAATCTAGCAATATGTATTCATAAAAACATATCTAAACTGTGACATGTATATACTTTACATTTCAAAACAGTGGCACTTTGTATTTACAGAATACATATTATACTTATATTACAACATAGACATATCTATTTTATGAATACATGAATGGTCCAGGCTAATACTCGCTGGTAAAACACCATTAATTACTGCCGTTGTTGGTCATTGTCACGGTGAAATTCGCCGGATAGACCTTCCCTCTGTCGAAAATCCATCGGGAAATGCCGAAACTGATGAGTCCAATCGAAGCCACCAGCCCACCCATCGCCGGAAACGGCATCCCTTGGCTGAAAAAACACCAAAAAATACAAAACACCAAAACAAAAAAATGAAGCAAAAATTCAAACTTTCTGCATTTCACTAGTGTCTAACTTGTACCAAAGTCGGAATTTTTAACATATTATCGCTAAAAATTCAGCCATATTAAACCGTACCAAGCAAAAATCAGCTCATTAAGCCAAAATAATAGCTATAAAACGAAAAAAAAAAGTGACCTAACAAAACTGATATGAACGTCAAGTCTGCGATGACAATGGAGCAATCAATACACAAGAAGATCCTATACGTCACCGATGCCCAAGTTGGATTCTTAGCATTGCAATCGAAACACATCTAACAAAACAAATCAAAATTTGGAATTAAAAATCATGTAGAAAATCAACCAAAATTAACAGATCTAAAATAGATCTAAATAAATTCTATGTAATCAACAAAATTCAATATAAAAGAGTCCAAAAAGGTTAAATAAAAATTAAAAGAGGAAACCTTATTTTCAGGCTTGGATTTGAGCTTTCAAAAAACAATGTTTTTATCGCTGAAGTTCTTAAAAGCCATGGATATATAGAAATGGAAAATTCTTCAACTTTTCAAATGGAGATTGATAAGAGAGAGAAAAAAAACGGAATTTGAAAAAAAAAATTATCGAAGAAAGACATTGGAGAAAATTGAAACTGATAAATTGGCGTGAAAAGAGGATAATGTAAAGGAAGTGACGCGAAAAGAGGGTAATGAGTTAAAGTCGCGTGCTTCTCAATAAAAAGGGTAAAATATTGTTACTTTTGCTATTAGTTGTAATTTTGAGAAACTATTGTCATTAATTGTAATTAATGTCTTAGGTATGCTAGTTTATGTAATTGAAAGAATGACAGAAAGTTAGTGAAAAAAGGACATTAATGTGTCCTTTGATAGATTGGTAAGTGGATCCCTCTATTTCCATTTGTCAATCAAATAATGCTTCACACAAGTTTGATTTGATGTACCTCATACATAGTAAAAGAAATTTAATTGTACATTTTTTTTATTTAAATTAAATTAATTTTGACAAAAGAATCTTCAACTAAATGGGTGAATTCCTTCATAATAAACTTAGAGTCGAACTCGGAATCTAAGGACTTTTAACTTAAAACTTGATTAATTAGTTTAAACAGCATCATCTTCGATCATCCTACAACTCTAATTATTTAATTTCTTTATTTAGTAAATTAATGAAATATATATTTATATTTTTTTTATAATATTCAAAATATAAAAATATTAGTGAGTACTTTCAATGATTTAAAAGGTTCACAATGAAATTAGGTCTCACAAATAAAAAAAAACTTGAGTTTCAATTTGTTACGGTTATTGTTAACAAAATAAGTTGACTTTGAATAGAAAAATATTGATTCAATTTATGTGAGGATTGAATTGAGTCTCAATTTGTTATGATAATAGTCAACTTAAATGATTGACTTCTAACTGGAGAATATTGATTACATGTATGCTAAGATTGAATTGAGTCTCAATTTGTTATGAAGATAGTCAGCATAAATAGCTAATTTCTAATTAGAAAAATATTGATTCAATATATGTTAAGATTCAATTGAGTCTCAATTTATCACTTAGGACCTAAAACTCAGGACCTGAGGACTCTTGATTTAATACTTGATCAGTTAGTTGGAATAACATCATCTTCGCGCATCCTACAGCTCTAATTATTATTTTTCTTTATTTAGTAAATCAATAAAGTATGGTTTTTTTATTAAGTCGTGAAGGTTTGTATTTTTAATATTGAAAATATGAAAAAATTAGTGATATTTTTTAACATTTTAAAAGGTTTATTAATAAATTAAAACTCACACATCAATAAAAAAAAATGAGTCTCAATTGTCACAACTGTAGTTGTCATAATTAGATGACTTCTAATTGAGAAATAGTAATTCAATCTGCGTTAGGATTGAATATAGTCTCAATTTTTCATTACAAAACTCAAAATAATTAGTTGACTTCTAAATGGGGTATACTTATTCAATCTAATGCGAATTGAATCTCAATTTATCACTATTATAGTCAACATAAATAACTAACTTCTAACTAACGAATGTTAATTCAATTTGTATTATGCTTAAATTGAGTTTCTATTTGTCGCGACTAAATTTAATATAAATGTTTGACGTCACTTATCAAATATTGATTCAATCTACATTAGAACTAAATTAAGTCTCAGTTTATCATGGTTGTAATCAATATAAATATTTGACTTCTAACTGAAAAATATTGATTCATTCTACGTTAAAATTAAATTGAGTCACAATTTATTGCGACTATAATCAACATAAATATTTGACTTCTAATTTAAATAATATTTCACTCTATGATAGGATTGAATTACATCTTAGTTTGCCTTGACTACAATCAACATTAATGGTTGGCTTCTAATTGAGAAATGTTGATTCAATCCATATTAGAATTAAATTGAGTTTGAATTTGTCATGACTATAGTCAGCATAAATGGCTTACTTCTAATTGTGAACTGTTGTTTCAATCTCTATTGAGATCGAATGAGATCTTAATTTATCACGATTATAGTCAAAATATATATTTGACTTCTAATTGAGAAATATTGATTCAGTCTATATTTGGATTGAATCGAGTTTCAATTTGTCATTACTATAATCAGCATAAATGGTAGACTTCTAGTTGGAAAATGTTGATTCAATCTATATTAGGATTGAACCGAGTATCAATTTGTGAATCTTATGACTAGCCAATACAATTGTTGACTTCAAGTAAATTAATTTTACTTCTAAGTTTATTTTTAATGAGATGGAGTAAAAATAATTATAATAATAAAATATTTAATTTGAGATTTTTTGAATTCAATTTTATCAACTACTTAAAAAAATGCAGTGAAATAATATGAAAATACTTTAAATCTTTAGTTAACACGAGTGTTGACTTCTAATAACAAAATTTCACTCCTATGTATATTTTAAAGATTTATTTTCATGAGATGAAGTGAAAAATAATTTAAAAATTAAATTTGAGAATTCTTTTTGGGTTCAATTTTGACCAATTATTTATATTTTTTTAGTAAAATAATAGTATGATATTTTAAATTTTTAGTCAGCACAATTGTTGACTTATAATAATTTAATTTCACTCTTATTCATATTTTTAAGATTTATTATTATGAGATAAGGTGATATCATCCACATAGATGCAACCACAGTGAGAGTGTTCCCAACAGTCTTTAGGAACAAGGAATAATCATTCATGCTAGGTTGGAACCTTGTTGGTTAAAGGGCTGAGTCAAGTTTGGCATACCACTGCCTAGAAGCTTGTCTAAGCCCATATAAAGATTTATTTAGCTTGCAAGCTAAAGATCATAGAGGTACATCAGTTGAAGAGGAAACAGTCATGCCCTGAGGAACCTTCATGTAAACATTTTTAACAATATCACCAAGTAAAAAGGCATTGTTAACATCAAGTTGATACACAACCAAACCCTTTTTTTGTTGCCACAGACAATACACACCTTATAGTAGTCCATTTGACCACATGAGAGAAAGTTTTCATAAAATCAACCCCTTCCTGTTGAACATCACCTTTAATAACTAATCTAGCTTTATATCTCTCAATAGAATCACCGGCTCGTTGCTTGATGTTATAAACCTATTTACAAGGAAGAGTTTTTTTTTCAGAAGGCAAAGGCACTATATCCCAAGTGTTGTTTAGTTCCAAGGCTTGAAACTCCTTCATCAAAGCCTCCTACTAAGCAGGATTGGAGGTTGATTGATGATTGAAAAGAGGATCGTGCAGAGAACCATGATAATTATCTTTAGAGCTAGTGACAGAGGTTCAAACATAATCAGCAAGGTAAGAAGGAACAGAAAGAATTCTAGAGGATTTTCTTAAAGGGGGAGAGGAAGGAGAAGAACGAGAACTAGTGGGAGCAACAGGAGGTAAAACAGAAGAATGAGGAATATATGAGTCAGGAACAAATATAGAAGGTGGAAAAAGGTGGGAAGAGGAAGAACAAGAACAAGAAAAAATGTGCTCGTGAAAAATCACATCTCTAGAGTAAAAAATAGAGAAATTATTGAGATTAAGCAATTTGTAACCCTTCTTTTCAGGTGGATAACCAATAAAGATGGATGGAATAGTTCTTGAGAAAAACTTGTCCCTATAAGGTTTAGGGACAGCAGCAAAACTGAGACATCCAAAGGATTTAAGATGGGAAATAATGGGAATGGTTCCATGAAATAGCTCAAAAGGAGATTTGTTCTTAGGGGGGGACCTATTAATAAGATAAGTGGTTGTAAGAATGCATTCCCCTCAATACTTGACAGGAAGCTTGGATTGAAAAAGAAGTGCTCTAGCAGTTTCAAGAAGATGTTTGTGTTTTCTCTCCACCACCTCATTTTGTTGAAGGGTGTGAGGACATATGGTTTAATGCATAATGCCATGAGTAGAAAAGTAAGCTCATGTAGCTGAACCGGACCCTAATTCAAAGGCATTATCAGACCTTACAGTCTGAACAGTGATATGAAATTGAATTTAAATTAAGGCTATAAATGATTTAAGAATGGAAAAGGCATTGCCTTTACAGGAAAAAAGATGGGTCCAAGTAGTTCTTCTATAATCATCTACAATTGTCATAAAGTACTTGAATCCATTGTAATTCTATGTATGGTATGGTCTCTACAAATCAATGTGTATGAGTTGAAAAGGTTTAGTAGAGTAAATTTGACTTTCAGGAAAATGCATTCTTTGTTGCCTAGCCATAGGACAAACTAGACAAAGGAAAAACTGCTTTTGGGAGAGCTTATCAGATAAGCATGGAATAGTTTTCATTTTAGTAAAAGGCATATTTCCCAGTCTAAGATGCCATGCATAATCAGTAGATAAACTAGAAGGAACAGGTAAAGAGTTAGTAATGGAATGATTATTAAAAGATGATAAACTACTGCTCTTATTCATATCAGACAAAACAGTGGCAGTAATGGCATTTACAGGTGAATTTAAAGAAGGAAAATCATCAAGGCAACCAGGATCAACAAGTCTTGCTAAGGTGGTGGCCTTGAGGATGTAGAGTCCATTCTCAAAATTACCAATTAACACTGGCCTTTTCAGAGAAAGGCCCTACACGAAACAATGAACAAGAGAAAAATAAACTACACAATCTAATTGGGACAACAGCTGTGGAAGGGAAATCAAGTTATACTAAAAAGATGGGACTACAAGGACATCTTGTAAAGTAATATCAGGAGAAAGGTTGAGAATTCCAGTGTTAGTGAATTTTGCTTTGTAACCATTAGGTAAAGTAATAAGATAAGAAAAAATAAGAGGTTTAATATTTGTGAGAAAAGAAGAGTGCGGAGTCATGTGATTTGTTGCACCTGAGTCAATAATCCAAGGACTATTCTTTATTTAGAAAAGACATGCCATGAAATCATGCTTGTTAAAAGTAGAAAAGTTAAGCAGACTTGAATAGTTGACTGAACCTCCAGGAATTTCATAAGTAGGAGGTACCAATTACATTGCTGAAGTAAGTTCACCAGCTGAGTAAATTTCTCTTGAGATACATTGGTGCCTCCGTATTCAGCAGGCATAGGTTTGGCATTTGAAGTGCAAGACTCAGACATTCCCAGGGACTGATTTTATGCAACCTGAACAAGTGCAGCAATACTTTTGAACTTGGGAGGTCTAGTATTTGGTGAAAACCCATGCAGTTTGTAGCATTGTTCAATGACATGACCTGGTTTCTTACAATACCTACAGGTCAAGTTATTTCTTTTGGAAGAATCAAAAGTGCCTTTATTAGAAGACTCAAAGTTGATCTTATGATTGTACGGTTTTTGGATGACTATGGAGAAGGAGGTAAATTCAGCACTGAATGATGCTATAGGAGAATTTTGAAATTCAGATTGACTCTCATCATTTATGATCATGGAATAGACAATGTCCACATCAGGTAAAGGCTTCATCAAAAGGATTTTCCTCTTAATGGTAGAGTAAGAGTCGTTCAGACTACTTAAGAACTGATGAACCCTCTATTCTTCATCAAGTTTCTGAAAAGCCTTTTTGCAACCACACTCACATGGATATGAAATGGAAAAACAGAACTCATCCCAAAGACTCTTAATTTGATTGAAGTATGAGGCGATATTAGAGTTTCCCTGGGTAATGGAAGAAATATCTTTCAGGATTTGGAAAATTTTAAGACCACTAGCTTTTCCAAATCTCCATTCTATATCCTTCCAAAGTTTTTCAGTAGATTCAGTTTACATCACTATTTCCCTAATTTCCTTATCTAGGCTATTTAAGATCTAAGCAACTACCATATCATTACACCAAATAAAAGGCTTAAAAAGTGGCGAAGTAGGTTCAGGTTTGGACACACTACCATTTATCAGCACTAATTTGTTCTTACAAGACAACCCTAACATCATTCCCCTCCTCCAACTCCCATAACCGGTACCATTAAAAGTTGTATTGACCAAAATGGTTCCCTGAGAGTCAGAGGGAGGTAAATACAAGATGGAAAAAGGAGATAAGGCACTAGTAGTAGTACTCGTAGAAGCAAAAATCGAACCCATAGAAATAACAAAGGATAGCCAAACAAACGCTAGCAATATAGAGAGAGTGAAAAAATATCACCAAAAATAGCTGAAAATTATTGAAAAAGTAGCTACTACAATCATCAAAAAACTATCGACAACCCTAAACTCACCGGAAAACAGTGTTCGCATCAAAAGCCCATCATCAAAACCACTGGAAAAATGAGGAAAACACTATGCGAACTCAATAACCCCATCGAAAAACTTGGCTTTGATACCATATCGAGATAATAAGTCACTTTACACAAGAACTGAAAGTGAATCTTCTAGAGAGAGAAAATGGGGAAGATATTTGCTATATTTCCACTTCTGCTGAAATTGTACAGTTGAATAAAATATATACAAAGAGAAATGTAAAGCTGGTCTGGGTTAAATAAACTCACTAAAATGGCAAGGCGGCAGAACAAGGCGACTTCGGCGGAGACTATGGTGACTCTGACAACTGGACAACGTCAAACTCTCTCTCTACTCACCTTTGGTAGCTTCCTACCAGCTCAAATCTAGACAATTCAAAAGGAGGAAGAATTGGAAGATAAAATTGATGAGTCCAATACTATATGGCCAGATTATGGAAAGCAACCAATAGCCACTTCAGTGAATCTCCCTAGGAGATTACAATTCTCCAATGTGGGTGCATCCACGAGCTCGAAACAGGAAACAAAATAAAACAACAAGCGGAACCCAAATAATGAACCACATAGAAAGGAGGAAGGGAAGAGACTTAAGCTGGTGTACAGTTCACCTAATCAACGGAAAGGATAAATGGTAGTAAAATTAACAACAGATGCCATTAAATCAGCTGATGAACATTGGTCAACCGCTCTTATTGGCTATGTGTTGGGAGAAACTCCATATGAGAATTCTATGGATAATTTTGTGATAAATGTATGGAATTTTGTAAAGAAACCCCAAATTCTCTACCATAATGACAGGTATTATGTCTTTTGCTTTAAAACAATAGTGGATCGAGATGAGATACTTCAGAAGAGACTATATACATATTATAATAAACCATTTATACTGAAGCAATGGGTGGTGAATTTTATGTTTGATGCAGAATCTATTACTATGCTTCTGCTGTGGGTAAACTTCAACGGATTGCCGGTAGGGTACTAGTCGCATAAAGTTCTAAAAAAGGTGGCTAGCGCGGTGGGTAAGCCGTTGAATACAGATAAATATACTGCCAACATGACAAAAATTTCTTATGCAAGAGTATTGATTGAGGTGGATATATCGCAACCAATGATTGATATGATTGTGATAGAAACACCATATGGATCAATTAAACATGCAGTAGAGTATGATTGAAATCCAAAGTTCTGCAATGAGTGTATATGATATGGGCACAATACTGAGGAATGTTGGAATGGGAAGAAAGACAAGAAAGTAAAGAATCTACAGGGTAAGAGGTGGAGGAGTTCAAAGAACCCCCTAGAACGATAAGACGAGGTAGAAGAAGGAAAGAATGGTGCAAACTTGACAACCTCAACCAGAAAACCCACCTGGAAATACTGCTAAGGAACCAGTTGATACACATAGTATAGCAATACAAGATAAAACTGATACTGAAGATGATGCACCACATACTATGATCTCAAGCTCAAGCCATCAGGAGAAGTCAGGTAATCAGTTTGCAGTATTGGCGAGCACGATTGTAAAAGTCTCAAGCTCCCAAGGGATGCTCCTGAAAAGGTCTTTTAGCCACCATAATATTCTGCACAAGAAATGTAAGAGGGCTGAACCAGCCCTTCAAATAGAAAGAGGTGCTCCTCTTTTTAAAAAAAGAATAAAATTGATGTGTTTGGATGTTTAGAAACTAGAATAAAATAGAGCAAAGCTAAAAAGGTGTTGGAGAGGTACACCAAAGAGTGGAACTATTTTTGCAATTACCCACATAATGAGAATGGCAGAATATGGTTGTTATGGAGGACGCATGTTGACATACAAATCTTGAATGTGCATGAGCAATTTGTTCACTACAAGGTTAAGGATATCAACAGCAACTTTACAGCTGTAATCACTGTGATCTATGCAAAGAACCTATTGGCTCAGAGATTAGCACTATGGAGTGAGTTAAAGAATATTGGGGCTAATATGCAGGAGGCTTGGATGCTTAGTGGGGACTTTAACAATTTACTCACTGCATATGGAAGAATTGGCCAACCAGTTGTTCACCTAATGTTTGCCCTCCACAACCCAATTTAATTTCGAGTTTCTTCAATTCTAAAATAAAATCATAATAATTATTTTATTCAAATGCAATTTAAAATATTTATTTGAGTTAATTTTATTGTTTAATTAATGATTATATGTTTTTGTATTTTTATATATGAGAGTGTATAAATTTTGTTATTTAAATGAATATTTTTTATTAAAATAAAAATTTTATTAATTAAACTTGAAAATTAATCCAAATGGATAAAATCTTGATTTTAAATATGATTTGTTCTCAAAATATTCTATTTGGAGGAATATTTGTTTGATTTTTACCAAATCAAGAAACTCGAGGTTAATTTGTTACTTAATTCGTGTTGGATTGCGATTCAATTTAGCGAACTAATTAGATATAACCTCAATTGAAATCAAATTGGCCCCAATTGTAATGCAATTGACCAGTGGATATTCAATTTGGTCAGAGTTTAAATAAGTCGCCTAAGTGGTAATTCAATCTTAATCCCCAAAAATTATCATTTTCTAATTGGAATTATTTTAATCCAATTAAATTTAATTAGAGTTATTTTTAATCCAATTAAATTTAATTATGGTTATTCAAATCCAATTAAATTTAATTTGGGTTATTTAATAACCCCAATTAGATTTAATTGGGATTATTAAATAACCCCAATTAAAACCCAATTTAACAATAATTGGCAACCCACCAGCCAAAAACCTGCCCAGGCCCATTCGTTTTTCTTTTCTGTATTAACAAAATAAGCAACAAAAGCCCACATCCTTTTTAAAATCAATAATGACCCGGTCCAGCCCAATCCTCTACCCTCTCCCTTCCATCAACTAACGTACAACACAAAACAACAGCAACAATGTCACGTACAACAGCATAAGCTGTTTCCACCACCAACTACAATCGAAAACCGACCCACCAAAAACAGCCATGACCAACCCTTTTTCAACAGAAATCAACCCAAAACCAACCACTTTTAGTCTTCTTCACGCGTCCCATGCGAATCTGTATGAGAAGGGTCTAGAAGCTTTCAAAATTGATGCGTTGGCCCCCTCCAACATTTGAATCTCGAGTTTTTTGGGTTGCTTTGAACGATTTCGTACATGGTTGATTTTAATTGGTTTAGGGATACAATTTATTTTTTTCAAATTCTATTGGTACACCCGTTGTATTTTCCCTCAAGAAATCCAAAAATTGGTACTAATTGTTGTTGAAACCAAGCTATGGGGGGATTTTTCAGTTTGAATTTTCAAAATGTCTCAATGGGCAATCCATAAATTACCCCCCGACTTTATTTTTCCCACATCGATTGAGCAATCAGGAGGGGAGCCTAATTTTTCCCTATAAAAAGAAAATCAAACCAGGAGGAAGGGGGTTCGGAAATTTGGGGGTTCGAGAAAACTTTCTGAGAAGGCTAGGTAAAAAAAAAGGGGGGGAGAAAATTTGGAGATAAAACAGTTTCATTCAGTAAAAATATTCTTTCTTTAGTTCATCTTTTTAAAAGTTGGTTAACTAATCGGAGGTTCCTGTTCCTGAATTGATAACGCACATATCCGGTTATGGCGCATCTCGACGTTAGCTCGTTATCCCATTTTGCTGCCCCGAAGGAGGTAAACACGCTCTCGCCCTTTTTAATTTCATCGTTTTCTTCTTCATCCCTGTTCTCCATAGAATCAGTTAGTTTCTTAATCGTAATCGTGAATGAGTCTGGGGTTTGTTGCTGTAGAAGCCGTTGATGACCTTAGGACTTGTTTGTGATCATTTTGGTTATGCTATTTCGTTAAATCAGTGTTTCGTCGTAGTTTTCAATTTGGCTGCCTTGAATAAGCTCCTTGTTTTGTGTTGATTATATTGATTAGCCATCATTTTTATATTATGAAGCAGCGTAAATACATATCGCTGAATCTCGACCTTGTCTTGTCTAGTTCGCTATCATGATTTAACAATCTCTGTGGTGAAAGTCTAAGCCTCATCTAATTTAATGAACATTGAAGATAGTCTCTTTAACTTATTCCTCATCATTTTGACCACGAGTCTAATGCCTAAATATCTTAATCTATGTTTAATCCTGATTGCAAAAATGCTGCAGCATCGAAAACTTCGTAGTTCCCAGCATGTCATGGTTATACTTGAATATTGTGGTCTGACTTTCTAGTGAGTTAGTTGAATATAACTTGTTTTATTTTGCATCTATGACCTTAGTTTGATGTTGTTGGTGTTTTGCCTTTTCCATGCTTGGTCTCGTGTTCGCTTTTCGATTTTTGCGGTCAGTTAGAAACCTTTTTTAGGCTTTATTGACAAAAACGCTAGGAAAACATAAGGGATATGTCATATTGATTCCTAATCATCCCGTGACCCTTCAATGACATATATCGACCCAAAGTCTTAAAGACTTATCGAGATAATACGAGGATGAACCAAGTGTTATGTCGAATCTTGAAATGTTTTCACTACATTTTTCTTTATTGTGTGAGTATAGTTTGATGCGTGTATGACCTATATTATAGAAAGGTTTCCCCTGTGTATATGCTGTGGTGTAGTATATATTTTCAATGAGTTAAATTACATGTCTCTACATCGTGCTCTCTGGAAAGTGAATCAGACAAATTCTTGAACTTATTTACAAATACTTTTAGAATTCTCATGTGGCAGAATAGTATGTACACATTAAATATCACCAGTTTTTCGTAAATGCATACCATTTTGATGATTCATTTGTGAGCTAATCTTTTAAACATGCATATTTTTTTCCATAAGTTGTAGATTCCCTTATTGTTTTAGACATCCTATGCCTCTCCTCAAAAATTGGTTAGTCATATTGCATTCGATCTAAATTCTTAAACTTGTTTGGATTAATAGATCAAGTTGTATTTGATTCAGTTCTTGAACTTGTTCAAGGGATAGGTTAATTGTCTTTTCATTAGATAAATTGCACCGCTTCATATCATGGCTTACTATTATCCTTGTGCACGAAAATGCTCTTTTAATGACACTATTAGTCTTCAAGTACTGATCTTTGAACATGTATTAACTACTTTATTTTTATCACAAAAATGCTCTTTTAATGACACTATTAGTCTTCAAGTACTGATCTTTGAACATGTATTAACTACTTTATTTTTATTTTTCTTTCGCATGTGGATACGCTCGGGTCCTACTTATGGACCATTGAGACCCATTTAATCCCGAGTCAGTCTCGAAGGAGTAAATTCAATGCCAACCTCATAGCACAGGGATACAAGAAGATAGAAGAAAAAGAAAATAGGTTGGAACCCATTGGCAAAGTAGCTCAGAGACTCAAAAGTCTCATTTGTTATTTTATTTATTTACTTATTGTTGTCTTTATTTATTTATTTATTTATTTATTCATTCATTCATTTGGGCCTCGAATACAAAGTTGTATTTAATACAGTTGGAGCGAGACTCGAGCCAAAGACTCAAAAACTAGATTAGGACAGGTTAAACGGGCCAAAAACCCAATTAGACTAGGACAGGTTTCGTTGGTTTGGGGCCAAGGGCCTAAATCTTTTACTTTCCTCCCCCTTTCCCCTTTATGTGTTTATTTGCTTGTTAGTTTTGTTTACACTTGGTTAAAATTCCTACTAAGTTGCCTAAATCTATTTTACACAAGTCTTTTTCTAAAAAATTGATCACTTTTCTACAAGTTAATCTTTTTTGAAGTTAGTCAAAAGGCGTTTTCAAACAATCCGGATAACCACAAGTTAGCGGACATTTTAGGTGCCTTAACCCTTCCTAAAATGTTAATAGGAACCGTTTACTCAGACTCTTTAAATTTTAAATGAGTTTACTGTTTTGGATCGTGTAAAGTATCATATAAAGGTTTTCTTAATTTCTTTTCAAATAAATTAAGTGGCGACTCTGAAAAAAGTCAAAATTTTCACAAAACAGAAATGGCGACTCCGCTAGAGAGTATTTTAACTAGGTTATAACCAAATGTTTGTTATCGTCTTTTGATTAACTGTCTATGTGATTATATGTTTGATTTTGCGGTATTTAATTATTGCATCTCATAGCATATTCTTGCATCTATTTATAAACTGTTTTGGGGTTTCATGGATGTCTCAGATCCTGTTGTTCAATTCCAAATAACGTGTTGGAAATATGACGGTTTATTAGAACGTGAGTCATCTAATGGATGATCGTATTTTCAAACTCAAGTCTTCGGCTTGGGAACCTAGTTCAAGCCCACTTTAGACACTTCGGATAAAGCGAAACCAAAACCCTATTTCAGGCATAAGCTTAGGACAACCCAATACCCTCCTGTGTCTATTGACCCCGAGTCAATTACAGACGAATCATATTTATGTGTTAGAAGAAATATATGTTTGTTTAATCCAATCCAATATTCTTTGGGCAGTCAAGAGAAGGCTTATCTTGATTACTTTTGTGTAAAAATGCCTAAATCATACACCAATTAGGGAAGGAATTGAAGCAAGCCAAGCAATAAATTAATCAATTTGGACGGTTGCATCTAGAGCACAATTATATGGCAATCGCTTGATCGTCAACAGATGTCGCCAATAGAAAAAAGTGGACAAAGTTTAGAGGGTGAAGGCCGATAGAAGAAACATTTAGTAGTTAGTTTTTCCTATCCCCTGCGTGGGACATCATTCTTTTTCTCATGTTATTTACCTTTTCCTAAAGATTGTATCCCTTTTGTGCAACTTTGGTAGGCATTTATGCCATTGATGTATATCTATGAAATTAAGGGACAATGATTGTCTTTAAGAAGGTATATATTTCCTTCAAAATCTGTTAGGCCCAAACCTTTGGCTCAAAAAGGGTCCCTCCAGTTAGGATACGCGCTATTGTAATGTTTATGTGATATAACTGCTTTATGTGCTTATGTGTGTTTGTTTAAGTCAAAGACAAATTTATTCACCATGCTTCCGTGGATCAATTTGGCTATGACACAAACAACTCTACATGTTTATTTCTTGTCAAGTATCTTGCATTACTTATCATATATGAAAACCAACACATCTGTCTTTGAGTTATTTTACTTTACATATAATAGAAAACTACTCCGTGTTCAAATAACCTGGCAGAACATCCGTACTTCACTCGATCAAAAGCGCATAAAATCCCATTCTATGACCGTCATTCAAAAATGAGTAGAAACGATGAAGAAAATATATTGACTATCAGAGATAATTTAATAGCGGAACAAAGCGAGATGATTGGTGAACTCGCGAGAAAATTGGAAATGCTTCAAGAGGAGATGAATCGTACTCGAGATTTGGCTAACCTAGCCATCACTGTTAATGCTTCCGCTCTAGAAGGATGCGGGACTCCACTCCAGATCCTTCCCCTCAATACGCCTATTCTCGGGGACCATCCAAATAACATATCGTCCATCTCTGCTCCTCAACTAGTTCAAAACACAAATAGAAAAAATAACCCAAATGCTTACCATCCACAAAATTCATCCCTAACCCCACAAAACCCATCTCCAGATCCACAAAATTCATTCCCAAATCCCGAGAACTCATTTTCAAACCCACAAAATTCATTTCCAAATCCACAAAAATCGATGTCAAATCTACAAAATCCAACCATAACCCCACAAAACCCGTCTTCAAATTCACAAAATTTATTCCCAAATTCCCAGAACCCATTTTCAAACCCATAAAATCTGTTTCCAAATCCACACAATTCGCTCCCAAATCTACAAAATCCATCACCAAATCCACCAAATCTATCTCCCAATCCACAAAATTCATTTTTGTATTTGCAAAATTCTTCTTAGATCCCACCAAACAACTCTCAAATTCCATAAAACTTTTCTAATTTTCAAAACGTCCTCCTCACCTACCAACTGACTTCCTTTCATCTTCAAAATCAAGCTACCCTTCCAAATCCTCCTCATGTCACCGTATCCCCTGATATCTATAATTCCCTACCTAATCCTACGATAGACCATTATAAGGACAAAGAGAAAGAGTGGAGGATCGAGCATGAAATAAAGTTACTATTTCTAAATGAAGAGATTATGAGGATCAAGGAATCTCATGGGATAGAGGACAATAATGGTTTAGGTTACGATAATCTATATGTTCACCCTACAGAAGATCTACCAGAAGAGTAAAAGGTCCCCAAATTTGAAGTACTCGACGGTACTGGAAATTCAATGGCCCATCTAAGAAGGTATTATGATCAAATAGTGAGGGTAGGAAAAAATGAGGCATTATTGATAGGCCTGTTCAGCCGGAACTTAAGTGGCGAAGCCTTAAATTGGTTCACGTTTCAAGAACTGAAAAGATGGACTAGTTGGAGAGCATTGGCTAAAGGTTTCATTGATAGATTTGCGTTTAACATTGAAATAGTCCTTGACCAATACTCAATAGATCGAATCAAGCAGAAGAATAATGAGTGCTTCTGAGACTATGCCTTATATTGGAGAAAAAAAGCTGCCAAAGTACAACCTCCCATGTCTGAGAAAGAGATGGTGTCTGTGTTCTCTCGCGCTCAGGAGGGAGAACATTACACTAGGATGGTATCCGCAGTTAGGAAAACTTTTGCAGATTTGGTAAAAATTAGGGAATCGCTAGAGGAAGGCATTCAAACAGGAAAAATTGTCAAAACCCCAACATCATCTGAGTCTCCTAGATTCTCAAAGAAGAAAAGAGAGGATGTGACTATAGTCTCTACTAATTTTGTTGATAAATTGAAGAGGAAATTCAAGCCTCGGAATATTCTTTCCTCATTATCGTCACCAAGTTTTCAGCCTGTATTCTACGCTCAACCCAAATATCAAGTCCCACTTCTAAATATTTTACCCCAGTGCCAAGTTCCGCAGCCAAATTATCAGTCTCATACTCAAGCTACTCTTCCGAACAACCAATAAAGTGTCCAAACATCTTCAAACTATCATCAAGTACCTTCTCTTGCTAATCAAAATCAATATAAACCCCTACATATAAACCTCGAAAAGAAGCCTCCTAGAAAATTCACTCCATTGGCTGAAAGTCGTACCTAACTCTTCAGAAGATTGATGAAAGCTGGTTATTTACATCCTATTCCACCAAATCCTACCAATCTTAATTCTCGATTCTTTCAGGCCGATCAATTCTGTGCTTATTATTCAGGAGCGCCCGAGCATAATATTGAAGATTGCATCAATCTGAAACAAAAGATCCAAGACTTGATTAACCAGAAGATCATCTCTCTTTAGGCGCTGACACCAAATATCACTAGTAATCCATTGCCTAATCACAAGGGAGCCACAGTTAGCATGATCGAAATAGCAGACGAATGGGTATCTAATAAGACTATTACTCAGTTGGATTTGCAAAATTCAAAAAAGATAGAATGAATGGAAAATATAAAAAAAGTTGTGGCTGTCTTGAGTAAGAATTTGGAAGGATTATTGAGCCCATTATGATCCTCAAAAAAGCATTTTAGCGTGGGATATGGTACCAGCCAAGAAAGCAAGATAATGGTTTTGGGTATGGGATAAGAAATCTGTTCACGAGATGCAATGATATACCAGAGAAGTTCCCAAAGTCTGACGGGATAAAGAAGGTTGCACCAGGAGAGGCTTTGCAAAATTAGACTTCCACTCCGCTCATAATCTGTCGCCCGTCGGGGTAGATGAAAGGGCAATTATTAGTAGTTTTAAAAAATTAATGATGATTCAGAGGAGGCCCCGTGATGCACAGTTTTATGCCTCAAATTTTCATTTCGTGTTTTGCATCTTTCAAAAAGGCATGGGCCCGCATTTGCATAGTTCATGAGCCATATTTTTTATTTATTTTCCAAAAGGCGTCCCATTATTTAGCAAGTTATTTTAAAATATGATTATCTTTTATTATCTTGTTATCATCTAATATGGTTTATTTTGGTATCAATAATTTAAAAACCTGCCAATGTCACATCATGAAAAGGTTAAATGAACAAAGCAAAGAGAATAATAATGGAAAGAAAGAAGGTGATGAGGAGCAGTTAGTGGCAGATATAAAGGAGTTTGAAAATCGAAAGAGCCCAACCTGGAGGAGCCCTAATCCTACCTGAGATGGATGGCCAAGAGTGGACCAAACTAATCAATTCTAATGCAGTAAAGAGATATTATATTTGAAAGATGTTTAGCTTTTATTTCCTTTATATTTAATCGCCTTTATGATAGTATTTGTTTTATGATATGTAATTGCCTAGAATCCCTTCCTTTTATGTACGAACTACGCTTAACTTGAATTCCTAAGAAAGGGATGCGTAGGCGGCCTATGTCGGCTTCGGTCAACCCCTTAGAATAATTTATCCCTTCTTTTATGTACGAACTACATTTGACCTGAATTCCTAAGGAAGGGATACGTAGGCGGCCTATGTCGGCTTTGGTCAACTCCTTAGAACAATTTATCCTTTCTTTTATGTATGAACTATGTGATGACCTAAATTCCCAAGAAAGGAATACATAGGCGGGCTATGTCGTCTCAGTCATATTAACCCCAGGAAATGAATAATGGGGTAGAATTTTTGAGAAGGAATCTCGAAAATTCACAGAAGGAAGATCATTATCCAATAAAGAAAATGAAAACCAACAAAGACTTCGGATCTTCTTGAGTTGATATCATCTCAAAAAAACTTTAAATTGGGGAAGAAATTTTAAGGAAGGCCTCAAAATTTCCACCAAACACTAGAATATATTTCAAATTCCCTAGCACCAAAGGAAAAAGTCGAACTTTTAAAGTCACTAGCTGCGACGAAGTCTAGATAGACTGAATCTCAGGCTATGACAGAACTGTTTGAAGAACCCTCCAACAATGATAATGAGTTTTGGAAATCCTCCGTCGGATATAGTTCAAACCAAGAAGAAGACGTTTGTTGAGCTAGTACATGACATGACTGGCAGAGATTTTCTAATACTTTTTAGAAACTTTCAAAACTATTTTCTAAAATTAAGACTACTCGTAAAAATCTATACAAATCTTTTACTTAGTGATTGCCTAGACGTCTATTGGAGCAAGGAGTCGGGGTAGAGGTACCAACATGACAAAGTACCCAGAAGATGGCGAGGATTAAATCAAGGATCGAAGAAGGTCAACACGGAGTAGCTTCACTAAAACTAATCATTTTTCTGTGGATACAGGGATCAATAATAAAAACTGAGAGTCTCTTTCAAAAAATCCCCAAGCAAGTTGGGAGTCACACCAGAGCATATAATTCTTATGAACAGTATTTTTGGGTAGCCCAAAAATGAGTTTAATATCCATTTATCGAGGACCTTTTGAATTATCTATATCATTTCTTGAGATCATGAAGGATAAACAAAGGTGTCTTATCTTCTTTATGAATATTGTATTTAGAATTTTTCTAAGAAATAGTCGCTAGCAAAGGCGACTTTGTGTCTACTAAATATTTACCTTGAGCGCAGGTATATTCAAGGGAGTTGGCACAACAAATACAACAATCAAAGGATCACTCAATAGAAGGAAGAGCAGAAAGTCATCCTCAAAAGTCACCTTAAGCGAATCAACGGTATTTGAGCAATCCCCAAACTAGGATTTTTCCCCCATGTACTTGCATCCAATGGATTTTCTATTTAATCATTTCTTAAAAAAGAGAAGATTGATAGCAGAGTAAGCCATTCAAATTATAATGCTCAGTATTTGTATTAAACAATCATTAAGCTTGACTTTGGTCTCCAGTGAGAGCGACATTATGTCTACTAACTGTTGCCTTAAGTACGGTACATGTAGAAAGCAAAATGCAGACAAATGAATTCAGGTGAAGCTATTTTCAAATCAACAAAAGAACCATTTCATATCATCTCTAAGAGGGCCATTCATGCCATTGCTGAGAGGGTTATTTTATATCATCCCCGAGAAGGCCATTTTATATCATCATCGAGAGGGCTATTTCTTGCCATTGCCAAGAGGGTCATTTCATATCATCGCTGATAGGGTCATTACTTTTCATCCCCAAGAGGGTCATTCAATATCTGTTGACACGTAAGACATAAACGTTATGTCGAGAATATCATCAACATTTTATATCTGTTGACACGCGAGACATAAATGTTGGCGTCAAGGATATCATCAGTATTTCATATCTGTTGACATGCAAGACATAAACGTTGGCATCGAGGATATCATCATCATGCAATATCTGTTGACACGCGAGATGTAAACGCTGGCGTCGAGGATATCATCGACATTTCATATCTGTTGACACGTGAGACATAAATGTTGGCATCGAGAATATCATCAGCATTCAATATCTGTTGACAAGTGAGACATAAATGCTGGCATCGAGGATATCTCATCATTTTTAAATCAGCATTTGAATAGATCAAGAGCACATAATTTGAAGGAACGCCTTTAAGTCGCTATCTAAAGACGAATGATATATGAGATTTCCTAGAAATTGACAATTTGAGGGTCATCTATAAGTCATATTATTTGAAATATGATAGTGTGCAAGATTATATATGAATTGATAGCCCATAAGTCATCCATACGCCGCAACAACATCCTAATACCCAAAAATCGATAGTTGGAAGGTTATCCATAAGTTGCAATTAAATCCTTACGTGAGAATATGCAAGATTATCAAACTAATAATGTCCAAGGGTTCTCTATAAGCCGCATCATATCCAAGATCGATTATGTGTAAGATTACCCAAAGACTAGCAATTCGAGACATATCTGTAAGTTATATTGTATCCAAGGTCGGATAATGTGCAGGAATACCTAAGAACTATCGGTTGGAGGGATATGTGTAATTCATCTCTTATCCAAGGTCGAATAATGTGCAGGATAACTTAAAGTCTAGCAATTCAAAGGATATCTGTAAGTTGCGTCGTATCCAACATCAAGTAATACGCGAGATTATCCAAAGATTGACAATTCAAGGGAAATCTATAAGTCATATAGTTACAAAATATGTGCAAAACTTACCGAAGGTCACATGGAACGAATCATTATCAATAACCAGAGAGTTTATCATTCCACATACAACAAGTAATGTTGGTAACCAAAATGGTTATCGTATCAGACCAGGATTACACAGCCGCAGAGACTGTTCTATATAAAGTATCGGCGGTGTCCAAAAGGGATACCCCACTGTGAAGACATATTTAACCAATAAATGTCATAATTATACAACAACCAAGAGGGTCGTTGTGTTTTTTGTTGCTAATTATTTCCTCCCAACGGGTACATAAGGGGATGGCTTCACTTTTAGGCGGCAACTCACGTGGAGATACGATAAAACACTATATACCTCTTTCGTGAATTATATTTAGCACTAACATTTTTTGTTTGAAATATCTTCAAGAACATCCGATATGATGAAAATCTCAAATCAAAACCACAGGTGCGGACGACTTTAGATAGGATATAACACAACCACAACGTGGAACTCTTTCTTAGCAGCAAAATGGTACATAGTCTAAAGAGGGACATCAAACTCTTTCAATGCGAGCTAAAGGATGATCGCCAACACCATCCAACCACACCCCTGTTAGAAGGCATATGGGAATTTTGGGATATTCTGGTCTCATCTTAGCCTTTGGGATATTTCTAAACACATGTTGAGGGTAATCTTCACTTTCTTTCAAATTCGGGTGGTTACCTATGGATGTGAAGAGCTCCATGTTTATGGTTAAAAGGTTACAAGCCTTTTTTCCGCAACTCAACAACTTGTCACTCATCCTAACCCAAAGATCGTCTAAAATAAAAGACTAACTTTTCTACTGAGTTGAACTACAAGCAGTCTGGTTCCTTGAGTCTCGGAGATATGTAGGTTGGGCTCTATTTTGAAAACTCAACTGTATTCCAACCTCCCCCAAAATCCCTTTATTCTCCAGCTTTTCAGTTTCATCAAAAACTCTAAAATCGATATAGCTTGTGAATTTTTTGAAAATCATGCTTTAAATCAAACTTTACGAACTACAAGTAGCCTGAATTCTCATGAAACCGGAGATATGTAGGAAATCTGATATCGAAGTCCTACCATAACTCCATGAAACTCATGCGAAAATCAACCTCTTTCAGATTAGAATTTGCGATCGAACAAAAATTAGAAACGTCAACCTACCTTTGCCCAGGATTACTTGCATCCATCCTACCCAAAAGGGGGGGGGGGGGGGGGACAGTTGTTGACACCTAATTTTTGCCAGCCATAACCCAATTTAATTTCGAGTTTCTTTAATTCTAAAATAAAATCACAATACTTATTTTATTCAAATATAATTTAAAATATTTATTTGAGTTAATTTTATTATTTAATTAACGATTATATGTTTTTGTATTTTTATATACGAGTGTATAAATTTTGTTATTTAAATGAATAATTTTTTATTAAAATTAGACTTTTATTAATTAAACTTGAAAATTAATTCAAATGGATAAAATCTTAATTTTAAATATGATTTGTTCTCAAAATATTCTATTTGGAGGAATATTTGTTTGATTTTTATCAAATCAATAAACTCGAGGTTAATTTGTTACTTAATACGTGTCGAATTGTGATTCAATTTAGCGAACTAATTAAATATGGCCACAATTAAAATCAAATTGGCCCCAATTATAATGCAATTGACCAATGGATATTCAATTTGGTTAGATTTTAAATAAATCGTATAAGTTGTAATTCAATCTTAATCCCCAAAAATTACATTTTCCTAATTGGGATTATTTTAATCCAATTAAATTTAAGTAGGGCTATTTTTAATCCAATTAAATTTAGTTATGGCTATTCTAATCCAATTAAATTTAATTAGGGTTATTCAATAACCCCAATTAAAACCTAATTATTACCCCAATTTAACAATAATTGGTAGCCCACCAGCCAAAAACCTGCCCAGGCTCATTCATTTTTCTTTTCTGCATTAACAAAATAAGCAACAAAAGCCCACATCCTTTTTAAAATCAACAATGACCTGGTCTAGCCCAATCCCCTACCCTCTCTCCTCCATCAACTAACGTACAACACAAAACAAATAGTAACAATGTCGCATATAACAGCATAATCTGTTTCCACCAACAACTGCAATCCAAAACTGACCAGCCGAAAATAGCCATGACCAACTCGTTTTCAACCCAAACCAACCCGTTTTTAGTCTTCTTCACGCGTCCCACAGGAATCCGTACGATAAGGGTCTAGAAGCTAATGAAATTAATGCATTGGCCCCCTCCAATGTTTGGATCGTGAGTTTTTTGGATTGATTTGTATGATTTCGTACATAGTTGGTTGATTTTCATTGGTTTAGGGGTACAATTTGTTTTTCCCAAATTATATTGGTCCACCCATAGCATTTTCTCTCAAGAAATCCAAAAATTGGTACTAATTGTTGTTGAAACCCAAGCTGTGGGAGGATTTTTCAATTTAAATTTACAAAATATCTCAATGGGCAATCCCTAAATTACCCCCTGACTTTATTTTTCCCACAGCGATTGAGCAATCAAGGGGGAGCCTAAGTTTTCCCTATAAAAGGAAGACAGAACCAGGAGGAAGGGGGTTTGAAAATTTGGGGGTTTGGGAAAACTTTCTGAGAAGGCTAGGTCAAAAAAAAAGGGGAAGAAAATTTGGAGAGAAAACAGTTTCGTTCAGTAAAAAAATTCTTTCTTTCGTTCATCTTTTTGAAATTTGGTCGACTAATCGGAGGTTCCTATTCCTGAATTGATAACGCACATATCCGGTGGTGGCGCATCTTGATGTTAGCTCGTTATCCCATTTTGCTACCCCAGAGGAGGTAAACACGCCCTCGCCCTTTTTAATTTCATCAATTTCTCCTTCATCCCTTTTCTGCGTAGAATCATTTGGTTGCCTAATCGTAATCATGAATGAGGCTGGGATTTGTTGTTGTAGAAACCGTTGATGGCCTTAGTACTTTTTTGTGATCGTTGTGGTTATGCTATTTCGCTGAATCAGTGTTACGTCGTAGTTTTCAATTTGGCGGACTTTAAGCTTCTTATTTCGTGTAGATTGTGTTGATTAGCCATCATTTTTATATTATAAAGTAGCGTATATACATATCGCTGAATCCGGACCTTGTCTTGTCTAGTTCGTTATCATGATCTAACAATATCTGTGGTGAAAGTCTAAGCCTCAGATTATTTAATGAATGTTGAAGGCAGTCTCTTTGACTTATTCCTCATCGTTTTGACCTTGAGTCTAATGCCTAAATATCTTAATCTATGTATAATCCTATTTGCAAAAACGCTGCAGCGTAGAAAATGTCTTAGTTTCTAGTATGTCATGGCTACACTAGAATATTGTGGTCTGACTTGCTAGTGATTTAGTTGAATATGACTTGTTTTATTTCACATCTATGGCCTTAGTTTGATGTTGTTGGTGTTTTTCCTTTTCCATGCTTGGTCTCCTGTTTGCCTTTTGATTTTCGCGGTCAGTTAGAAACTTTTTTTTAGGCTTTATTGACAAAAAATGCTAGGAAAATATAAGTGATATGTCATATTGATTCTCAATCATCCCGTGACCATTCAATGACACGTATCGACCCAAAGTCTTAAAGACTTATCGAGAGAAGACGAGGATGAACCAAGTGTTATGTTGAATCTTGAAATGTTTTCACTACATTTTTCTTTACTGTGTGAGTACAGTTTGATGGGTTTATGACCTATATTATAGAAAAGGTTCCCCTATTGATATGTTGTGGTGTAGTATATATTTTCAATGATTTAAATTTTGTGTATGTGCATCGTGCTCTCTGGAAAGTGAATCATACAAATTCTTGAACTTGTTTACAAATACTTTTAGAATTCTCATGTGGCAGAATAGTATGTACACATCAAATATGACCAGTTTTCGTAAATGCATACCATTTTGATGATGCATTTGTGAGCTAATCTTGTAAACACGCATACTTTTTGCCATAAGGTGTAGATTCCCTTACTGTTTTAGACATCCTATGCCTCCCTACAAAAATTGGTTAATCATATTACATTCGATCTAAATTATTGAACTTGTTTGGATTAATTTATCAAGTTGCATTCAATTCAATTCTTGAACTTGTTCAAGGGATAGGTTAATCATCTTTTCATTAGATAAATTGCACCGCTTCATATCATGGTTTACAATTATCCTTGTGTGCGAAAATGCTCTTTAATGGCACTATTGGTCTTCAAGTACTGATCTTTGAACATGTATTAACTAGTTTATTTTTCTTTTTCTTTCGCATATGGATACGCTCGGGTCCTACTTGGACTCCCCTTTTTCCTTTGCATGCCCATTGAGACCCATTTAATCCCGAGTCAGTCTCGAAGGAGTAAATTCAATGCCAACCTCGTAGCACAGGGATACAAGAAGATAGAAGAAAAAGAAAATGGGTTGGAACCCATTGGCAAAGTAGCTCAGAGTCTCAAAAGTCTCATTTGTTATTTTATTTATTTACTTATTGTAGTCTTTATTTTATTTTATTTGTTTATTTATTTATTCGTTCATTTGGGCCTCGAAGTCAAAGTTATATTTAATACAGGCTGAGTGAGACTCGAGTCAAAGACTCAAAAACTAGATTAGGACAGGTTAAACGGGCCAAAAGCTAGGACAGGTTTCTTTGGTTTGGGCCCAAGGGCCTAAATTTTTTACTTTTCTCTCCCTTTCCCTTATATGTGTTTATTTGTTTGTTAGTTTTGTTTAGACTTAGTTAAAATTCCTACTAAGTCGCCTAAATCTATTTTTCACAAGTCTTTTTCTAAAAAATCGATCACTTTTCAACAAGTCAATCTTTTTTGAAGTTAGTCAAAAGGCGTTTTCAAACAGCGCGGATATCCGCAAGTTAGTGGATGTTTAGGTGGCTTAAACCTTCCTAAAACATTAATAGAAATCGTTTACTCAAGACTCTTTAAATTCTAAATGATTTTACTATTTTGGATCATTTAAAATATCATATAAAGGTTTCCTTAATTCCTTTTCAAATAAATTAAGTGGCGACTCTTAAAAAACTCAAAATTTTGGCAAAACACCAGTAATAGAGACTGAAATGTAGGACTTCAAAGACACTATTGATAATCCACAACTCACACTTCTTAGATCTAAGGGATGCTTTTATACATGGTGCAATAAGCAGCAGGGGCTAAATAGGGTGTATAGGATTTGGTTTTGGGGAATTATAAGTGGTTGAACCAATATGGGCATGTAGAGGCATACTATCTGCAACCATGTATCAGATCATTCACCAGCCTTTGTTCAAAGCACACAGAGGATCAACTTAAAACCAAGAGCCTTCAGGCTATATACTATAGTCCTTGAGCGTCCTGAGTTTAAAGATCATATGAAGTGGGTCTGGCAGAGACCACTAGAAGGAGATGCAATGCAAGGATTATGGGATAAATTGAAACAACTAAAAGTGGAGATCAAGGAACTGAATACCTACATGGATTCATATACACAGAGACTCAATAAATTAAGGCCTCAGTTGGAGACTATCCAATCCCAAATTGCTAACCAACTGTTTGCATATAACTTATGTGAGCGGGAGAAAAAAAAATTAGCAGATATTCAAAAATGGAGTCTTATTGAGGAAAAAGTACTTAGACAGAAATCAAGAGTGAACTGGATTGATAGTGGGGCTACTAATATGAAATACTTTCAAGCTCAGGTAAAGATTAGAACAGCCCACAATGCTATCACTTCTATATACACTGAAAGTGGAGTAAAATTGATCGATCCCAAAGAAGTAGAGGCAAAATTTGTATCATTCTTCAGATCACTGATAGGAGAGAGTGAGAAGGAATTACCTTATCCAAATGCTATGGTGATTAAAGTGGATCCTTGCCTTCATAGGGACCAACAATTGGTGCTGATATAGGAAGTTCAACTAGAGGAGATAGATCTAGCAGTCAAAGGGATTCCATTGGACAAGAGTCTTAGAATAGATGGATATCCAATAGAATTCTACAAGAACAATTGGGAAGAGGTTAAGGGGTGTGTGTATAAAGCTATTTTTTCTGAGGGTAAGATGAAGGCACTGCAATAACCTTAATACCAAAGGTTCCTTCACCTACAAAAGTGAAGGATTATAGACCCATTGCTTGTTGTTCTACTCTATACAAACTAATTGCAAAGATCCTAACCGACAGGATGCAAAAAGTAATCAATGGATTGATAGAAAAATCCTAATCAGCTTTTGTGGAGGGAAGGAACATCTCTGATAATATTATGTTGAGTCATGAATTGTTTAAAGACTACACCAGGAAGTGGATCTCACCTAGATGTATACTAAAGATGGATATCAGGAAAGCATATGATACATTAGAGTGGCAGTTCCTAAGAGCAATGCTGACAAAACAAAGGTTCCCTCAGAAGTTCATAAGCTGGATAATGAAATGTGTGTCAAATGTTAGTTATTTACTATTGCTAAATAGAGGACTAACACAACCATTTCAAGCTAGAAGACGTCTGAGGCAAGGGGACCCCATGTATCTATACCTTTTTGTTTTTACAATGGAATACCTGCACCGGGAACTGACTCAGATGCTGCTCAATAAGCAATTCCATTTCCATCCAAGATGAAAGAGATTTGGAGTGGTACATATGTGTTTTGCTGATGACTTTCTTATGTGTTGTAGGGCTGATTTAACCTCCATAACATTGATGCAAGATACTTTGTAGAAATTCTCAAATGCATCCGGGTTGAAAGCAATCTAGGAAAAGAGTTCAATATACATAGCAGGAACCACAAGCAGTTTGAGAACAGAGATTATCCAAAAGCTGGGGTATGTGGAAGGACAACTTCCCTTCGAGTACTTGGGGTTTCTTTATCCACAAAAAAAATGACAGTGTTATAATACTTACCATTAGTTGAGAAGTTCACAGCCAAGATAAACTACTGGTCAGCAAAGCTACTGTTATATTCTGGAAGAATTCAATTCATAAAGTCTGTATTGTTGGAATGCAAAGCTATTCGTCACAAATCTTTATCCTGACATAAAGAGTGATCAAAATTCTGGAGGCCATATGCAGAACATTTCTCTGGACAGGTAAAAGATGATATATCAAGAAAAGACCTAGTGGTATGGGAGAAAATATGCTATCCAGGATCATCAATAGGGATGAATGTTATAGACCTAAAAAAGTGGAATAAGGCAGCTATTCTACAACATCTATGGGTTATCTCTAAGAAGAAAGACACATTGTGGATTAAGTGGGTGCATTACTACTATATCAAGAACAATGAGTTGGAAATGGTACCAAGTACCAAGAATTCAGCCTGGGTGGTGAAAAAGTTTATTGATAGCAGAAAAGAGATGATGGCACAGCAACAGTACCAGGGCTCAATTCAGAATGCATTGGAGAAGATGGTAATGGGAGGCAAGTTCAAAATCAAAAGAGAATATCAATCCATGATGCCTCAACTGTCTAAGGTTCCATGGAAGAATATAATATTACACAAGCAAGTGCACTCGAGGTTCAAATTTATACTGTGGTTGGCAGGGCAATAAAGGCTGGCCATAGTAGTGAGGCTTCAAAAGATAGGAATTCAAGTCCCAATGAATTGTATATTTTGTGACGGAGATACAAAAACTTTCGATCACTTGTCCTTCATATGCTCGTACAGTAACCAGGTATGGATAAGAATATTAAATTGGCTGCAAATCAGCAGAAGCATTGGCACATGGCAGCAGGAACTTGACTAGATTAGTAAGATAGCAAATAAAAAGGGAGTGTATGTTGAAACCATTTGTTGTACATTTGCGATGGTCGTCTACAACATATGGCAGGACAGGAACTCATTGAGATTCAAAAGGATACTAGCAGCGGTTGATCGCACCTGCTATGGTATAGCAATGCACATACACATACAGGGGAGACATAAAGCTAACTGGAGGAATGTATGGCACAAGTTAAATAGCTTTCCTTAGGAGTATGTTTCTTATGTAAGATTATAGATAGACTAGCTAGCTGATGCTCAGAATTAGATACTTGGAGGTAGATGGTCAGCTTCTATCCGATTTTGTAAAGACAAATTTTGGTTATTAATAATACAAGATCCTTGAACCAAAAAAAAAAATATTTAATTTTTTTTAGTGGAATAATATGAAAATACTTTAAATTTTTTAAAATATAATCCAACTAAAATAAATTTGTGTTTTAATCCGGTTTTCTAGAATCAAACTCGTGACCCAATGATTATTAAGATTCTATCCAATTTATAAGAATAATATTATATGATCACAATAATTTTTATTTACTTAGTTAATCTTTAATACAATTGAATTTTTTGTTAAATTTATATAAACTCAAAATATGAGTTATTTGGGGTCTAGATGAAATTTTATCACTAAAGTATAGTCAAACTTAATTAATTAATAGTTGAAATATCACCTTGATAATCATATATTGAATTGATATTTAAATGTGATTTTTTTTTGTTTGTAAACAAAATAAAAATTAATTTGATTTTAAAAGTAATTATATTATTTATTAATTACTATATAAATAACTTAATTTAGCGAGTAAACTATCACTGTTTTTAATCCCAAAATCTTATTCATGATTTCTCTTAGTTAGATAGTTTTATTATTTAAATTTATTTTCTAAAAAAAATTATAGGACAAATTTTATACATGAGATACATACATGGAGGATTTAAGATCAAAAAAGGAGAAAAAATAAAAGAGTTAAAAATTTGTAAAGTAAAACAGCTAAAGAGATAGAGGTGTTAGAAGGAAAAAATATAAAATACGAGAAAAAAATATAAAATACAAGTCAAAAGGTGATTTTCTTCTTGGAGGAAAAAGAAAAAAGTTATTATTTGCACTATAAACTATACTTACTCGAAGACACACTTAAACTATTAAAGTGACCTATCATACACCTATACTATATAAAAATAAATTTCTTTACTCCCCTCGACGCCCATGTTCAGGGGCATCGCTTACACTCATAAAAAATGCGTCTAACTTTTTAAAACTTAAAAATAAATAATAAATAAATATTAAAAATTATTAAATAATATACTCAATGGGTACGTTGATTCAAAAAATCTCATTTAAGTCATTTTGAGTTTCAAAACTGAAGAATCCTAATTTTCAAATTGATCATCAAAAATTAAAATTTAAGCTCATTTTTTTTGAAGAATCGATAATTAAATTCTTTTAATCGTTTGATTTCTTACTATATTGTGAGAAAGTATAGTTTATTTCTCTTAATTTTTTTTAAAATTTTGATAATTATTTCTTCCCTTAATTTTTTCTTTAAATTTAGATTTTTTTTTTCGATTGAGCAGTTGTATCATTTTTGTTAATCAAGGTACTTTAATGGCTAAGATAAGCTTGAGTAGCTTTGTAAGCAAGACGAAAATTATAAGTTGAAAGAGGTTTGATGAAAACATGATCTTTGCCTTTGATGACTTCATGGACCTCAAGAAATTCAGGTAGAAGATATTGGAGTTGCTCTTACTATGGGGTAAGTGAATATTTATTCAAACATTGATCTTGAATAGTGTATACGAATTTAATTGGTTTCATTTTAGAATGCTAGATCATGCGATTTCTGAATTTAGAAGAATGACTATATTGATTTAAGGTACAAATTTGTTATTCTGAAACTATTGGAAGGAATTGATGTAACGCCCTGATTTTCTGAACCAGAATGCTACACGGTGCTCATGACCTCGAAGGACCACAAGCTAACCCATGATTGATATATGTACATGTATACTACATAAAAAATTAAAAAAATGCAAAAACATGAACTGAAAGGCCATAAGGTTCAAACTGGATAAACATCTGATAAGAACAATGTTTGAAAATGGTATAGCAATACCAAAACAAATCAGAAATAACTGTCTGACATGCTATAGTTTGAAAGCCTCTAAACTGTCTGAATAAGGAGTTGATGGGACATGTCCCCAACTAATTTCATCTACAAAAATAAACTGAAAACTGAAATAGTAATATAATTATCATGTCCTCGAAGAATGAGGACTCATAGCTGACTATGACTGTTGAACTGGGATGCTACTGATGCTCTGGAGCTCGTACTTCTAAACCTATGGTATAAGACACCATAGCGCAAATGCGTCAGTACTTTGAATGTACTGGTATATAAGTGAGGTAGGCTAACTACATGAGGTTCATATGCGTGAACAATAATAACTGATTGACTAACATGAACGTGACAATGCATGCATGACTACATAACTGTAACTGAGATCATGATTGGACTGAATGCTGAGTTCTGACTACTGAGTTTACTGATATTGACATCTGAGTCACTGATGAGTGACAAAGACTGATATTGTATTACTGAATACTGAGGGACTGATACTATGTTACTAATACATGAATAACTGTGTCGGACAGTTTTGATTATTAAGAACTGGTCTGGTTGATTGTATCTGACAGTCCTAAAGTTGAATACTGATAACATAAGTTCTGATAACTGATAACATAAGTTCTGAGAACTGATATAACTGATAACATGAGTGACTGTATCTGACAGTCCTGAATCTGATGGAACTAGTGAGTTTCGTAGTGTACCTGAATTGACTGTATCTGACATTCCTAAGATCTGAAGAACTATCTGAGTTCTTTTACTGAGACTGAGATTGTAACTGAGACTGTGGAAAGTGGTCATCTAACCGACATGCCCCAAATGTGCTATAATAGCTGAGCTGAGCTCCAATCTATGCCCTGATTGGAAGGGTGTCAATACCGGGCTACTGGTAAGGACAACATGTGAGTACCCTAATATAACAGGTAACTCTAGTGAGAATGGTGGGAACCCTCACATAGCAGGTTAAGCCACCTCATCTACCCTCATATAGCAAGCTACGATGTCTCAACCTATGCTGGCTACATAGTTTTGGAACGCAAGGATTGCTTCTAAGAATCACACCCTCATATAATAGGTGAGTCCCCATTCTTGGGTTCACACGGTGCTAATTTCTACTCCCATCTAGATAGACACTGAACATGATTTATTAGATTTTCGTTGACAGATGGAATACTACTGATATCTTATAACTAACTGAGTTCATGATATTATTGATCTTACTGAGTACTGATTTCATGAGATTTCTGAGAGTACTAAATTACGGAGATTACTGAAGTTACTGAGTAATGAGATTACTAAAGTTAACTGAGATCATTAAGATTACTGAACTACTGAGCTTACTGAGATTTCTGGGTTTTCCTGAGTCACATGACTGACTGAGTTCTATGGATCATGGCTTGACTGAGGATATCATGAAAACATAACTTTGCTCTAGGCACACAGCTATATTTTTTGGGTACAAGTACCCCCAGTAATCAATGGAAGAAACTGGCACAACGTGACTTTCTTGAATACATGACCATCAATAATAATCCATAATACATGAGTGAGGGATTTCATGAAGTAGATGGTCATCATAATATCTAACATGAATGGGAATTCTTGTAATCAAGTCATAAACCTCATGTTCTATAATCATAGGCATTCCGACAGCATATATATTGCACATCAACAACATGTGAGCCGTTTGAACATAATAGACTAGCATGAATTTATCATATAGTTCATCCCTAAGCTATAATACATGATTTCTATCATTCTAGTCATTTTATCAAACACCTTACATGCATAACTTTGGGCATAGGTGTACTTATTAATTTAACAATCTTAAGCCACCCAAATTCATGGATTCCAACTAATATGCTCACATACTTCATGAAAATACATCAAGTTACCAAATAGCAGCCATCAACATGAACAAAATCATACCATGACAAGATAATCACAATTCATAATTTTAAAACTTGATTCTTGAGCTCCATGGATGAAAGGGATCCATGGATGAACACTACGCATACCTTAGATGGAAGATTCTTGAAGATTAACAATGAAATCTTTTGAATCTTGAAGCTCCTATGAAAACCCTATGGAGTTCTTGAGAGAATTTTTGAAAAGAGAGTAGAATATGGTTAGATTGGGGATAAATTCCATGTTTATGGAATATATATAGTGGTGGGAAGATGACCCAAATGCCCCTCTAGATGCGTCATTTAATTTCTGTGAAAATTTCTCGATTTGGGCCCCTAGCGCGATACGAAGATATCATGTTGCCACTTCTTTGCGACCTGGAAACTTACCGTAATGTGGTGGAATCACGGAGAGACACTAGAAATTGACAAACGTCATTTTGGCTTATGGCTCGACGTTCCACTGACTGAAATGACACTGCTGAAACTTTAAATCGCCATAACTTCTTCACCGGGTGTCTGTTTTCGGTGAATTTGGTATCGACGAAAAGCTTATTCACTTCTCTATAATTTGGAGGGTATAAATCTACCGAAATACCACATATAAACCAAGTTATGTTCATTCAAATATGACCTATGTGAAATCACACACGAAAACTTGGTGGATTTAAAAGCTCTTAGATTGGCTTACTCTAAGTGACTCTTATGAACATGCTTAACTTATCATAAGCTCTATTATCACTAGGATACTCATCCTAATTCATGTACTCAAATATGAATCACAGGATAGGAAGTTTAATGCGTAGGAACAATAGTTCATTTCTAGCTTAGAAATATATGGAGTATTACAATATCTCTCCCTTGGGAACATTCGTCCTTGAATGAGACTGAGTAGGATGGGAGAAACAATAAACTGGAGTACGTACAAGACATACACTATTGAAACATGATTTCTTGACTGAAATGACTGATAAGATGAATACATATCATACTGAACATGCATATTTGATGTATGAATAACTAATTCATGAATGCATGTCTGAGCATTATGATAGACTGAGTTTTCTCCAAATGAGAATGCATATTTGATGCATAACTGATAAGCTGAACCAATGCATACCTGATGCCTGATTATACGACTGACATGATACATGAATGCATGACAGAAAGTACTGATAAGCTGATCACACATATCTGACGCGTGAATATATGACTGAACGGGCTCAGGAACATGCGGCTGAACATGCAATGGTAAAGGTACCAAGTTTGAACTGAAAACTAGCATAGAAAAGAATACAAAGTTTGGTACTAAAATCTAAACATGGGAACGAGTAAGCTTAAAGAAGACTGTTACCTTAAACTGAAAATACCGATGAGTCTGAGATTAATTACTCAATATGTATGAGAGGAAACATAAGAACATAAATGAGTCTGGAACGTGATACATGAACTGAACTGAGTCTGTAATGCATGAGATGGATAGAGTATCGTCTCATGGACTAAACTGAGCCATTGAGTACATGGATTACTGCTGAGTTTTGGAGCTAGATGGTCGACTCATAAGTAACACTTCCTCCAAGATAGATTCATTAACAAAAATAACATGTTTAAATTATGAAAGTTTAGGGGCTATAGTGTATCTCTCCCTTAGGAAACTATGTCCCTTGAAGGGTGCTGGACTGACTTTACCGAGATATTAAGAAAGTTGAGGCGATGCAAATACACCTAGGGACAAAATTATGACTGATTATCTGCGATCTGAAACTAAAGAGTGATGCTCAAATGCATAGACATACTCACTTATCTGATTAACTGAGTAACTAGTAACTGAATATTGGGTATGCAAGATTGAATTGTACTTAATCTAAATAGCTGGGCTGAGGCCATAAAGTATTATGCATATAAGAAGGGACTGACTGAGTAACATGAGGTAACTGATCATGGATTTCATGGAAGCTATATTGTTTGAAAATGTAGGACCAAGTATATTACATGATTTGTAAACACTTCATAGACTGAGGTATAGAAATACCTATAATTGAAAAACTGATAACTATACGATATGGTCAAGCAAGTCTAAAACCAAACTGAATTTCTGAGCTGAATACTGATCTAAAGCTGGCACTATAACTTGAGACTGTAACTGGGATCCATATTGGAACTAAATGCTAGGTCCTGATAACTGAATACTGAAATTGAGGTTTAGACTGATACTGAAGTGCTTAATTCTGAGACTGAACACTAATTATTGAGTACTGAGTATTGAACTATAACTGAGATGGAAACTAAGTTATGATAGTTGCACAATGAAGGCTGACATAAGTCAAGGCTCTGAATGTACACTCACACTTTGAAATTCCCCAGTTTCTAAGTACTACCTCTTGCTAGCGATTTACTTGCACACTTATCATGACATTCAAGCCTATCTTCACAACTACACCCTTGTGTAAAACCTTCTCTTAATATGAGTTATTCACCCTCTTATTTAAGCAACTACTCATCGCTACACTACTCTGCTTTCAAAAAGATATCACTGAAGGGGTTAAGTCAGGAGGATCTAAAATATGAATAGACACTTAACTGAACTTGGCACTTGACTAAAGTCTGAGGGATAGAATATAAATACCATGAAATCTTTTGAAACTTGAAGCTCCTATGAAAACCCTATAGAGTTCTTGAGAGAATTTTTTAGAAAAGAGAGTATAATGTGGTTAGATTAGGGATAAATTTTGTGTTTATGGAATATATATAGGAGTGGGAAGATGACCCAAATACCCCTCTAGGGTTAATCACCCAAATATATATATAGGGTTAATTTATGTGAAAATTTCCCGATTTGGGCCCTTGGCGCGACGTAGAGATATTGCGTTCCCACTTGTTTACGACCTGGAAACTCACCGCAACGCGGTGGAATCATGAAGAGACACTGGAAATTGACAAACATTATTTTAGCTTATGGCTGGATGCGCCACTGACTGAAATGACGCTGCTGAAACTTTAAATCGCCATAACTTCTTCACCGGGTATCCGTTTTAGGTGAATTTGGTATCTACGGAAAGATTATTCAATTCTCTACAATTTGGAGGGTATAAATCTGCCAAAATACCACCTATAAACTAAGTTATTCTCATTCAAAGATGACCTATATGAAATCACACCCGAAAATTTGGTGGATTCAAAAGTTCTTAGCTTGGCTTACTCTAAGTGACTCTTATGAACATGCTAAACACATAATAAGCTCTATTATCACTATGATACTCTTCCTAATTCGTGTACTCAAATATGAATCACAGGATAGGAGGTTTCATGCGTAGGAATAATGATTCATTTTCTAGCTTAGAAATATACGGGATATTACAATTGAGGAGCTTGAGGAAAGATTTAAATCTTTTGCAAATTGTGAAATTTATGAACACAAAATGATTGATGACGAGACTACTAGGACAATCAAATTTTTGGAGAGCAAAATTGAGTTTCAGCTGGATAATTATGAGGATAATTTGAATATAATGAAGGCAAATGAGAAGAAATGGAAGATCAAATTGGCTAAGTCCAAGAAAAAGAAGAAATAACTTTTAACTACTCTTATTTGTATATGTATTATTGGTATTAGTACTTTATTTCAATTCATATACTTAAAAGGAGATTCAAGAAATCTTCCATAAACTATTAATGTCCTTATTTTTTCTACGTATTAAGGAGTTGAAATTATTAACTTTGTAATGAATCTTGACAATTTTATGTAATGAAATGACGAAATTTTCTTAGCTTGATTTCTGTGAATTTTTGTGGTGCATAAACTGCACATTTTGTATACAACATTATAAAACTAAAGCATAAACAATTAATCATTTACACCAAACATTAATAAATATAGTCACATCTGCATAAGTACTACCAAACATTTCTTTTTTTGGGGGGGTTAACTACTACCAAACATTTGAACACCAATAAAATGGACAATCACATCTGCATAATCATTATTCAAAAATAAGTACATTTACATCTTGTTCACAAATACATTAATAAAAAATCAAAATTGTCAAAAATATTATAGTCATAATTATCAAAGTATTATCATAAAATGCAGTCAAAGTGTTGCTAAAATTATAATCATTAATTGTTTTAAAAACCAAACACAACAATCAAGATAATCAATAAATTATTTTTAAATCAAATACAGTTGTCAACTTCAATGAACTATCAAAATATTATCTTAAATACAATCACAAGTTTCAATAATAATATCGCATTATGTGTTAAAGCTGAAGTAAACCTTACTTTATCTCTTTGAATTAAAATACATCAATTTATTCAATATCTTTTTTCCACTCAACATTTTCATATAGCTAATGTTTTCCTCAACTCAACCTCAAAAAGATAGACCTTGCACACCTAAAAAAAAAAAAATTTTCTCAATACATCAACATATAAATTTTTTTGATCAATTTGTGAGGACATACAAGACAAACATTCTATGTTCAATATTTAGTAGATATTCAGTTACATCAATTTCTAATTTTAAAAAAATAAAAATAAAATAGTTACAATACAATTAGCATAACATATAATTTGCATGCTTGTTATCACTGTAAAATCAGTCTCATCTCTCAATTAAAGATCTTCTTTTACTATCCTGATAAATCAACTTCAACTGAACTTCTTTTCAATCTCAATCACTGTTCATGTCAGTGGCAACATTTGATTGTTTTCAGCTTTATACACAATAACTAGTAGTTGTTCTTTTGACACTTCTTTTAAAAAATAATCTTCCAAATCAATGCACTTCCTATCATCTTCAAATGTTTCATCATGAAGCTTCACTACACACGTACTATCTAAATTTGATCTTAACAACTCATTTCTATAATTTAAAATTTTCTCAAATTCAAGATTATAATCATCCATTAGTTTTACAATCACCTTATTCTTGGCTTTTCTACACACTGTTCTTCCAACGTGCAATTCAATTTTTTTCTTAATAAGTGGCTGAAATTCAAAAATTCTGATGTTTGATTATTTCTTTATCCTCTCATTGTAGTGGCTGGCTACAACATGATATTATAAAGTTTGTTTCTATTGATAGGATCACACTTGTTAAATAGATTGTAGGTCTTCACAATAAATTTCATGAACTTAGATTCAATGATTACATAAAGAAACCATGGATAATCAGTTGTACACCTAACCCATATCCTTATTGGTTCATTATATTTTCAATTACAGCATGTTCAACAATAGCATATTTAGTAACAATAGCTCTTATTCATTAACACTTTAAAAAATAAGTCATAATTTTTACACATTTTTTGAGAGTTTGAATTATAGAAAACTCTATAAACTTTTTTTCCCTTTCTAGCCTTATATCTCTGTTCAACCTGTTCAACTTTCTCTTCTTCATTAGTTACATCTTCTGAATCAGTTTCAAAACCAACAACTTCATATAATGGAAAAAAAGGTTCATCACCAATTAATTTACCTTTCAAAATATTTTTATCATAACCTACAGATTCATCATAGCCAGCATTTGGCCCTATTATTTCAATTCCTAACTTAACATATTCAAGAATTGCTGGCCTCTCTATTCTTTTCCTTTTCTTTCTTTTTTTTTTTCCTAAGACCTCTTAACTCTTCATCCACAAATTAATCCATATAACTCCCAATATGTACACCTCTATTAATTGATTCTACATCTGAATCTACAACAAATTTAGCCCTATCTATCTCTTTCCTATCTTGTGAAAATTCATAAGTAATAAAAGAGACATGAGTCATTGGAGGACTAGTAGAAGCAACAGTAAGAGGTGTAGTAAAATAAGTAATAAGAGATGATAGATGAATAGCTAGATAAGATGCATGAGCAATACGAGGACTAATAGAAGCAGTAGGTTGGACAAAAGGGGATATAACTGGATTTGCAAAAAGAATGAATAATATGAGGGACATCTTCACTATTTTTAGATGCCCCGTCAACACTATTAATGTCATTTCTCTTGTCTTTATCAAAAGCCACACAACTTTCTGCCTTCACATTTCCCTCTACATCACTTACATATTCCAATAAGGATGGGGCTAACAGAGGGTCAGCAACCATGCAATACATAAAAGCTTTCAAACTATTTTTATTATATAAACACTGTGAAATTTCAATTGTGTCCTGATCTAACCTAATTTCTATTAAAATAGAATTCTTAGACATTCTCACACATAGTAAGCATTGTCCAAGATCATATTCTAAATACTTCATGTAATTCTTATATCCAAAATAAGATAGTCTATCTACATCAACATCTAAAAATTTAGTAATTTGTCCGCAAACATATTTTTTTTGCTTTTTTTCCTTCACTTTTTCCTTCCTTTTACTCTTATTTAAGAACCCCATTATGATAAGCTCGCAAAGTGATTATTTCAAAATTCATTTAAAATATTTGAAAGTGTTGATCACGAAAACATTGTAAAGTAAGATCTTTGACATCAATCGAAACAACATCACATACCACACAAACAGAAAACATAGAATTTATGCAACAATTACAAGTGTCAAGACTTATTTTATTGCATTGAATCATATACAAAAACGTCAACACATGAATTTGAAAATAAAATAAAGGCGAAAAAAATTCTAGCTCAATTTATAAGAAAATAAATCATATTATGAAATAATTATAAGTGTCACAACTTATTTTATTACATATTGAAGTATATAAATAAACTAAAGCACATTAATTTTGAAGATAAATTAAAAATGATAAAAAATCCTAGCTTAAAATTTTTAGCTTGAATTTAGGAACGAAAATAGAGATAGAAATAACCTTTTAACTGAAAATCCTAACTCAAATCAATATCCTAGCTTGTAACCCCTACCTTGAAATTAACTGAACTCAACTCGTAATAATTGAACTCAATTTAAAATGAAAAAAGAGATATATTTTTTATTGTGAACAATGAAAAATGTAGAAAATTAATTCTTCATCTCTTTGATCGGGTTCAATCTTGCTTTTTAGATTTGACAAAAATAGAGACATGATTTTGTATTTTGTGTTCATCGATCCTCGATGCTCTTCATATTAGGTTTGTCGATTCATATTTTATCCAAATAAGTTGGGTTAGAGTATAATATTCTGGGTTAGGGTGTAATATTTTGGGTTAGGTTAGGTTAGGATCAAATATTTTTAATTTGGATATGGTTAGGATTAAATTTAATAGAATAAGATTTTTATCATCGAATTAAATACGTGGCATCACCACAGAACGACTGTACTCCACTACTCTCATTAAACTTGATCATGAGTGTCGCGGAAAGTAAATAAATTCACTTTTATATAGTATTAGTGTGTGATAGGTCACTTCAATAATTTAAGTATATCATCGACTTTTCGGGTATATTTTAGGATGAAAATGATGACTTTTCCGGGAGAAAAAGTAGGTAAAAAAATAAAGTGATTTAGAGTCTAAAGGGCATTATGAAAGATTGGTGGTCTTAGAGAAAAAAATTGGAGGCAAGAAAAGGTTTTGGAGACTAAAATGCATTGTGAATTTTTGGTTGATTTATATCAATTTATGTCAAATAACATATATTTATCCTTTATTTAATTATGTTGTGTAATACCCCTAAAATTCAAGCCAATGCTAGAGTCATGTTTCAATCCCATGCATGGCACATTATGCTTCTTTAATGGTTTTACGACTTAGTTTGATGTATATTAAGGTCTCAAAAAACTCCAAGTTGCTAGACGAAACAACATAATCCTTATCCATTGAATTTCGTATAATAATGCTGCATTAGTCAAATTCAAACGAGCATATATTTTGTTCTACTCAGAATTTTTCAGCTCACAAGCAACCAAGTTGTAGGAAATAGAATTAGCTTGCCAACGATACCAATTTCGCTCAAATTCGATACGCAGGTGAGAAGTTATAGCACTTTTAGTGAAAGCAGTAGCTCAATACGAGTAGCACTGCATTGCGGTGACCCCAAGAATGGCGTTCGTCCTTTTTCATTGTGTCACCGCTATAAGCACCTCATCGCACCAAGGGAAATTTTTGCAGGTGTCAATTTCTAGTGAGGCACGGCGATTCCCATCGCGTTGCGCCAAAGCTCCAGTTCGGGATCGTCTGTTTCCAGCAGCGCAACGCAATAGCACCGCATCACGCCGATGGACAAAATGAGGATTGTCCCTTTTCTAGTGGCCCGACGTGATTGTACAGCGTAGCGCCGGGGCAAAAAATTAAGTGTTATTGATATTGAAATCATGGTATTACTCCAAGTTTCCTACTATTCTCATGATTAGCTTAAACTATGAATATCAAGTGTTTGATAAAATGCCTACAAGAATGAATATTTGATACAAGCTTTCATATTATGTCCTCCACGCTTAAGTACTATTTTACTATTATTGCTATTGAGTCCTGGGGGTTATGAATACCTAAAAATATAGTTGTTTACTTAGTCTCAGTATCTTCAAAATAGTTTTAAAATATGTTATGAGCATTATTAGTTTAGTTAGTCATCATAATCAGTTAAACTTAGAACAGTTCAGCATTCCGAGTCAGTTCAGTTAGAAGGAGGATTTAGCACCGAGCGAGTGCAGGGATGACGACTTTCCCGTTAGATAGGTAGAGTCGTTAGTAGCATTTCCTATACTCGAGAACTACATAGGATATGAGGAGTCTCCCATCAAATTAGGCTTGACTACATCGCAGGAAACACCCGTCAGTTTAGGTTTGACATCCTTAGTCCTTTGGTACAGTATATCAGTATAGTGGATCCACACAGCCAGCGTATGTACCCGTGGCACAGTACTAACACCCTTTTAATAGGGGTTACAGGTTGGACCTCGATTAGCTCAGATTAGGGCATATTGGTTAGATGATACCTCCCACAGTCTCAGTCCAGTAATTTAGTTTCAGTTGATTAATCATAGCATACGGATATCAGTGATTCAGTTATCAGATTTTAGTATTTCAGTATTTATAGATTATATTCAAAACTTGTTATATGCTTGGTCATGCGTCCTCAGTACTTACAGATTTTATACATCCTCAGTATTTACAGATTTTACGTATCCTCAGTATCTACAGATTTCATGCACTCTATACAGTACTTCATTTTAGATATATATATTCAGACAGTTATTATTCATGTTTATGAAACCATGCATATCATCCTACCTCATTTAGAGTACCAGTACATTCAAAGTATTGATCGCATACTCTTTTCTTATGTTATAATGTATCATATCATAGGTTTAGACGCCCAGTTCCTGGATCGCGCATAGACTTCTCAAACTATCAATCATAGTAGTGGTGTGTCCTTATACTTCAAGGATAGACTATTATATTTCATGTTTTCAGTTCAGTAATTAGGTTGAGTTAGTTGGGGCCTGTCCCATCAACTTATATTCAGTCAGTTTAGAGGTTTTCGTACACTTTAGATAGTCAGTCAGTTTATCTTTATTTTATCAGTTTCAGATAGTTATTTTCCAGATTCATGATACAGTATTGTTTTCAATTGCTAAAACCTTATGGCTTATCAGTTGTTCTTCCGCATATGTTATTATATTATTCAGTGCTCACAGCAGGTACCAGCTCATGGGTTAGCTTGTGGTCTCTCGAGATTGGGAGCACCATGTGACGCCCAGAGTGTACTCTCGAGGTGTTACATGTTGTTTCTCTTAAAATAAATGTATTGTCTTTTCAACTCTTTTCATATGGTACTAACCTTCATTTATGTTCTTTTCAAGTTCTCTCAATTAGTGGTGGACAACAATTTCTGTGTGAAAGTTAAATAAAAAAAAATCTATTTGGCACCGAAAAAAAAGACACGACTGATATGAATTTCACTATTCTCTTCATATTTTTTTAATTAATTCGTCAACTGATGATGGACTAGTAACTTCATAAATTTTTATTACCCAAAATATCCTTTAAACTTTAATATACCAAAACAACAAACTATATTCTCTCTCTTCCACCAACAAAAAAAAAAAACACTATTCAAGATTTTACTTTTTGCCCAATGAATTTTTGTCTAAGATTTTATCTCACCCAATAATAATTATGTAAGGTCACTCTAGTTTTTTGACAAGGACTTTAATGTGTCCTATTTTGCCAACCCACTCTCTCTCCTTTATTTCTTCAAATTTTCTTTTGAGTTGTTATGTTCTATTTTATATTTTTTTGATAAATGTTCCTTTTTTTTCCTCTCTAGTTCCCCTTTTCCTCTTCAAGTATTTTATATTCGACTTCAATATAACTAAAGGACTAAAAATAAGTCATTTTGAATATAAACTAGGTTTTTAGAATTATTAAACTATAAATTACTCTCTCCATTTTAATTTATATGAGTTACTTTGACTTGACACGGAGTTTGAAAAAGAAAGAAGCACTTTTGAAATTTGTGATCTAAAATAAATGATAGGTGTTTGTGTGGATATAAATCATTTCACTGAGGATAAAATAGTGTATTTTAAAGTTAAATTGTTACTTAATATAGAAATATTCATTCTTTTTTAGACTGATTAAAAAAGGTGATTTCATATAAATTGAGACAGGGGAGTACAAGTCATCCTATATATGTGAGTGTATAGTTATAATTTTAAAATAACTATTTATATAGTTAGTTCCCCAGTGCTTTCAGCTTAACTAGTCTCATTCGAGGACGAATGTTCCCAAGGGGGAGATATTGTAATACCCAAAAAATTCAAGCCAATGCTAGAGTCATGTTTCAAGATCGTACAAGGAACATTATGGTTCTTTGATAGTTTTATGAGTTAGTTGATGTATATTAAGGTCTCAAATAGCTCCCAGTTGTTAGACGAATCAAAATAATCCTTACCGATTGAATTTCGTATAAGAATGTTGCATTAGTCAACTTTAAACGAGCATATATTTTGTTATACTCAGAATTTTCAATACGAGTAGTAGCCCAATACGAGCAGCACCGCATCGCGATGACCCTAAAATGACGTTCGTCCCTTTTTAGTGTGTCACCACAATAAGCACCGCATTGTATCAAGAGTAATTTTTGCAGTTGTCAATTCTAGTGAGGCACCGCGATTTCCATCTCGTCGCGCCAAAGTTCCAGTTCGGGATCGTTCGTTTCCAGTGGCGCAATGTGATAACACCGCATCGCACCGATGGAAAAATGAAGATTGTACCTTTTCCATTGGCCTGGCGTGATTGTACCGCGTCGCGCCGGGGCCAAAACTTAGGATTTTTGCCCAGTTTCGCGATTTAATTTCCAAGGACCATTTGGTTTTTTCCCAAGGTCCTAAACTCGACCTAAACACAGATTTTAGACCTAAAGGGGCATTATATGCCCCATTATTCACAAATTACTCTTTATGCAATTAATTCTCTTTCAAGAACAAACCCTAGCTTTCAAAATTCAAAATCAAATTTCAAGAACTCACCAACAATTCTCACGAATTCATCAACCTAGGTATGTTAAGTGTTTATCCATGGGTTTCTTCCACCCATGGAGTCCAATTATCCTCTTTTAAATTTAAAGTTGTGATCTTTACAAGTTATTATGATTTTAAATTGTGATTTTAACCATGAACTCCCATGAATCGATATTTTATACCATGTTTACACGAAATTGAGGTTGTTTATCAGATCCCACATATTTTAATATTGCTATTTACTGAATTAAATCATAATTAAGAGTTATTGATGTTTAAATCATGCTATTACTCCAAGTTTCCTACTATTCTCATGATTAGCTTAAACTATGAATATCAAGTGTTTGATAAAATGTCTATAAGAATGAAGATTTGATAAAAGCTTTCATGTTATGTCCTCCACGCTTAAGTACTATTTTACTATTATTGCTATTGAGTCCTGGGAATTATGAATACCCGAAAACATAATTGTTTACTTAGTCTCAGTATCTTCAGAATAGTTTCAGAATATGTTATGAGCATTATCAGTTTAGTCAGTCATCATAATCAGTTAAACTTAGAACAGTTCAACATTTCGAGTCAGTTCAGTTAGGAGTAGGATTTAGCACCGAGCGAGTGCAGAGATGGAGACTTTCCCATCAGATAGGTAGAGTCATTAGTAGCAGTCTCTGTACTCCAGAACTACATAGCGAGCATAGGATATGAGGAGTATCCCATCAGATTAGGCTTGACTACCTCGCAGGGGTCACCCATCAGTTTAGGTTTGACACCCTTAGTCCTTAGAGACATTATATCAGTATAGTGGATCCACACAGCCAGTGAGTACCCGTGGCACGATACTAACACCCTTCCAACTGGAATTACAGGTTGGACCCCGATTAGCTCAGATTGGGTCATGTTGGTTAAATGATACTCCCCATAGTCTCAGTCCAGTAATCAGTTCAAAAATTAAGTTTCAGTTGCTTGACCATAGCATACAGATATCAGTGATTCAGTTATCAAATTTTAGTATTTTAGTATTTATAAATTATATTTAGAATATGTTATATGCTTGGTTATGCATCCTCTATACCTACAGATTTCATACATTCTCAGTATTTATAGATTTTATGTATCCTCAGTATTTACAGATCGCATGCACTTTATTCAGTATTTCATAAAATTATGCATATCAGTCTACCTCATTTAGCACACCACTACATTCAAAGTACTGATCGCATACTCTTTTATTGTGCTATAATGTTTCATATCATAGGTTTGGACGCCCAGTTCCTGGATCGCGCATAGACTTCCCAGACTATCAGCCATAGCAGTGGTGAGTCCTCATACTTCGAGGACAGACTATTATATTTCATGCTTTCAGTTCAGTAGTTAGTTGGAGTTAGTTGGGGCCTGTCCCATCAACTCATATTCAGTCAGTTTAGAGGCTTTCAGAAAATTTAGATAGTTAGTCAGTTTATTTTTATTTTATCATTTTCAGACGGTTATTTTTCAGATTCATGATTCAGTATTCTTTTCAGTTGCTAAAACCTTATGGCTTATCAGTTATTCTTCCGTATATCTTATTATATTATTCAGTACTCACAGCAGGTACTAGCTAATAGGTTAGCTTGTGGTCCCTCAAGACTGTAAGCACTATGTGACGCCCAGAGTATACTCTCGGGGTGTTACATGTTGTTTTTCCTAAAATGAATGTATTGTCTTTTCAACTCTTTTCATATGGTACTAACCTTTATTTATGGTTTTTTCAAATTCTCTCAATTAGTGGTGGATAATAATTTCTTTGTGAAAGTTAAATAAAAAAAATAAAAAAATCTATTTGGCACGAAATAAAATGACACAACTGATACGAATTTCAAGATTTTCTTCATATTTTTTGTAATTAATTTGTCAACTGATGATAGACTAGTAACTTCATAAATTTTAATTACCCAAGATATCTTTGAAACTTTAAAATAACTATACCTAAACAACAAACTATATTCTCTCTCTTCTGTCAACAGAAAAAAACACTGTTTAAGATTTTACTTTTTGCCCAATGAATTTTTTTCTAAGATTTTATCTCACCCAACAATAATTATGTAAGGTCACTCTAATTTTTTGATAAGTACTTTAATGTGTCCTATTTTGTCAACCCACCCTCTCTCCTTTATTTCTTCAAAATTTTCTTTTGAGTTGTCACGTTCTATTTTATATATATATATTTTTGATAAATGTTCTTCTTTTCTCTCTCTAGTGCCCCTTTTCCTCTTTAAGTATTTTATATCCGACTCAATATAACTAAAGGACTAAAAACAAGTCATTTTGAATATAAACTAGGTTTTTAGAATTATTAAAATATAAATTACTCTCTCTGTTTTAATTTATATGAGTTACTTTGACTTGACACAAAGTTTGAAAAAAAAAGGAGCACTTTTAAAATTTGTGATCTAAAATAAATGATAGGTGCTTGTGTGGCTATAAATCATTTCACCGAGGATAAAATAGTGTATTTTAAAGTTAAATTATTACTTAATATAGAAATATTCATTCTTTTATAGACTGATTAAAAAAAGTGATTCATATAAATTGAGACAGAGGGAGTACAAATCATCTTATATATGTGAGTGTACAATTATAATTTTAAAATAACTGTTTATATAGTTAGCTTGGTGTAGATTCATGTTTTTAATATTTTAAAATGTTCACAACTAAATTAGGTCTCGTAAATCAATAAAAAAAATTGAGTCTCAAATTATCATGACTTTAGTTATCACAATTACTTAACTTTTAATAGAGAAATATTGATTCAATCTATGTTAGGATTGAATTGAGTCTCTGTTTGTCATGACTATAGTTAACATAATTAGTTGACTTCTAATTGGGGTATATTGATTCAATATATGTTAGTCGAATTGAGTCTCAATTTATCACAATTATAGTCAACATAAATAGTTGACTTCTAACTAAGGAATGTTGATTCAATCTACATTATGATTAAATTGAGTTTCAGTTTATACTTCTCTTGTAAAATATTGATGTAATTTATATTAGAATTAAATTAAGTCTTAGTTTGTCATGATTATAATAATAAATATTTGACTTCTAACTGAAAAATATTGATTCAATCTATATTAAGATTAGATTGAGTCTTAATTTATCATGAATATAATCAATATAAATGTTTGACTTCTAGTTAAAATATATTAGTCCAATCTACATTAGGATTGAATTATGTCTTAATTTGTCTTGATCGACTATGGTCAACATAAATGGTTTACTTCTAATTGGGGGGATGTTGATTGAATCTATGTTAGGATTGAATTGAATTTTAATTTGTCATGACTATAGTCAACATAAATGATTTACTTCTAACTAAAAAATGTTGATCCAATCTCTATTAAGATCAAATTGAGTCTCAATTTGTTACGATTATAGTTAAAATAAATGATTGACTGCTAATTGGGGAATATTGATGCAATCTATGTTAGGATTGAATCGAGTATCAGTTTGTCACTATTATAGTCAATCAAAAGGTTGACTTTTACTTGAGAAATGTTGATTCAATCTATGTTAGGACATATCAAATTGAGCCTCAATTTGTGAATCTTACGACTTTCCACCACAATTGTTGACTTCTAGTAACTTAATTTCACTTCTAAATTTATTTATAATGAGATGAAGGAGCAACGAAAACGGCGTTGGCGGCAGCAGCAGCGACAACGACAGCAGCAATAGCAACAACAACCAACAATAATACCACCACCACCACCACCAACAACAACAATAATAATAATAATAATTAAAAAAAATGATTTGAGATTTTTTTCAATTCAATTTTGATCAATTGCTTAAAAAAATTTAGTGAAATGATATGAAAATACTTTAAAGTTTTAGTTAACATGATTGTTGACTTCATAATAACTCAACTTCACTCCTATGTAAATTTTAAACATTTATTTTTGTGAGATAAAGTGAAAAATAATTTTAAAAGATATTAGACTTGAATTTCTTTTGAATTCAATTTTGATCAATTATTTATATATTTTTTAGCGAAAATATATAAGAATACTTTAAATTTTTAGTCGACACAGTTGTTAACTTCTAATAACTTAATTTCACTCCTATGTATAATTTTAAGATGGAAAACTTTCAGAAATAGCCTGATTTTCAGTAAATTGGGAGTGCCCATGACCTAATTTTTAAAAATGTCATCTTTAGCCAATGTATCAACTGTATGCAACTGACTCTATTCGATATAAAATATAACACAATGAGAGTAATTACATGTCACAACCTTTTTCTCTTTTTTCTTTTTTTCTTTTTTCTATTTTCATTTTCTTTTTTTGTCTCTTCTATGTCTAACTTCTATTTCTCTTTTGTTGTTTTTTCGTTTTTAAAATTTTTTCTCTTTCTTTCTTTTGTTTTTTTGGTGCTTTTTTCTTATTTTTTTCTTTTTTCATGTTCTCCCTTTTTTTTATTTTTTATTTTTGTATTTTTTTAATATTTTTTTCTTTCTCCCTTTTTTGCTACATTTTTATATATTTTTTTATATTTTTAAAAATATGGCTACGTCGAGCACAAATTATGGATGATAACTTTTATTGAAAACATTCCTCTAATGAATTCCCTGGGAACTTCTATAGTCAATGGAATATATAGAATTGTGATCAATCAAATATTGTAAAATCTCGGTATTTATTATAACAAAAATACCACAATTATTTATTGTATTTGTATTTGCACCATTATATATATTTTTTATTCATTGATACAATTGTATTTGTATTTCTATTTTATAGTTCACACTTGTATTTGTATTTTGTAGTTCACATCATTATTCATATTTTTATATTCGTTGATACAATTGTATTTGTATTTGTATTTTACAGTTTGCACCATCATTTATATTTTATACAATTTGCACTTATATTTTAAAGAACTGTTTTGTATTTGTTAGTTGACTGCATATTGTGTTTGTTATTTTGTGGTTTCATTTTACTTGTATATGTATATGGATTTTATTTTCATCGATGCACTTGTATTTTGTAAAGAATTATTTTATATTTGTATTCGTAAATTTTGACCGCATATTGTATTTGCATTTGTAATTTTATTTATTTTGTTTGCTTGTATTAGAATTTATAGTTGGTTGGATCATTCGTATTTTTAAATAATTAAAAATAATTTATTATTTTTCTTTATAGGAACACTTGTATTTATATTCATTGATAGTACGAATTATATTTTATCGATACGAATTGAATAGTACAAATATAAAATAATAAATTATACAAATCAAAATATTGCATTTGTATTAAATAATATGTTTATACAATTTAAACCATATGCATACAAATGATACTTGTTTATATATAAATACAAAGGATAAATTTAACTTACAAATACTAGTCATACATTTGTACTGATTGATATATTGAGCATTTGTATATTTTAGACTCAAACAAATACAATTAATCCACATATTTATTTGTATACAAATAAAAATTATAATCTGTACATATTCAAGGTTAAACTATTCAATACAAATAATAGATTTATATAAAATATATAGTATGATACAAATAATATAAAATATATAAAATATAAAATACAACAACAACAATCAAAAAGAAAATACTAAAAAAAAAAAAAAAAAAGGAAGGAAAAAAATAACCAAAAAAAGAAAGAAGACAAAACGAAAAAAAATTCAAATAAGCTTGCAAAGAAAAAAGAAACAAAAATAAGAAAATATGAAAAAATGGAAAAGAAAAAAAGAAAATATAAAAAATGTGGAAAAAATGAAAAGGAAAAAATAAGCGAAAAAAAAAGTAGAAGCAAAAAAATGGAAAAGAAAGAGAAATAAAAGATAGAAAAAGTGAGAAAATTCAGGGAGAAAAATAAAGAATAGAGTTTGTGAATGTATTTAATTGGCAAGAGAGAGACAATAGATTGTAATTATTTGAAATTTAGACTAAATAGGATAATTTGGAGCTTATATTTGCAAAGCCATGTGGTTTTTTCTTTTTAAAATTTATTTTTACGAGATGAAGTGAAAAATGATTAAAAAATATTGGGTTGAATTTTTTTTTTCTGAGTTCAATTTTTATGAACTACTTAATTTTTTTTTAGATAAAATAATAAACAATACAAAAAATACTTAAAAAATAAAATATAATTTAACTAAAATAAATTTATATTTTAACGTGGCTTTCTAGTTTAGAACTCGTGACCCAATGATTATAAATTTTTGACCAATTTATTAGAATAACATTATATGATGGCCCAAACAATTTTTATTTATTAAGTTAATCTTTATATATAGTTGAATTTTCTGTCAAATTTATATATACTCAACATATAAATTATTTGGAGTTAAGATAAAATTTCTACACAAAAATTTTTAAGTCAAATTTAATTAATTAACTGTTGAAATGTCACCTTGATAACCATGAATTGAATTGTTATTTAAAGGTGATTTTCCTTTAGTTTGTAAACAATACAAAAAGGAATTTAACCTTAAAAGTAATAACATTATTTATTAATTACTTTATAAATAAACTAATTTAGCAAGTAAACTATCATTATTTTCAATCCAAAAAATTTCATTCATTATTTCTTTTAGTTAGATATTTTTATTATTTGGATTCATTTTTCTTAAAGAAAATTATAGGAGGAATTTTGTAGATGGAATAATGGAGGATTTAAAATTTAAAAAAAAATGAAAAAGAAATAAAAAAGTTAAAAATCGATAAAGTAACAACTAAAGAGATATATCGATAGAAGTATTGAAAGGAAAAAATAATATATAATACACGTTAAAATATGATGATTAAAAGATTTCAAATTAGATAAGAGAACTAAGAATAAATAAGAAAAAAATAAAATAAAAAAGTAATAATTTAAGGAGTAGTTTAGAGTAAAGTAAAATTATGATTTATAGAAGAACAATAAACAAATAAAATAAAAGTCAAAGTCATTTTACTTTTGAAGAAAAAAATAGATATTTTGAAGCCTAAAGTCTTTTTACCTCATTCTTGCCGTCCGTGCCATTTCCTTTCATACTAAATAGCACTACTCACAAAAAAAAAAAAAAAACCTAATTTACTGACAATATTCTTGATATATCATTCATAGATAATTCTCACTTTATGTTAGTCATGCACCACCTTTTTTATTTTTAATGAAGCAATCATTTATCTTTTGATTTGGTTTACTTGGTCAGCTAGCAACACTTGCACCAGATAGGTAAAGATCATAGTTTATTTGACATTTCAATTTTATAATTCTTAGCTTCGTCCAACGTCGATTCATTTTAATTTAGAGATCGTATGGAAAATATGTTTATCACTATTTTTATTTATTGATTTGGATTTACACGTGTCAAACTTCTTTCTGCTATTCTTTTAGAATAGAAATTATTTGACTTATCGAATATATAAAAAACGAAAAGAAACTCACCATAGTTTCAAAATAAAAAAAATACAAATGAGTAAAGCAGTACTTAATGCAGGAAATATGTAGTTCCAACGCATCAAAAAATTTCTTTTTCCTGAATAAGACTGATTATTTTATAGTTAATAAGTCGGTAAACACATTTTAGATTATTACATATTAGAGAAAAAAAATCAAATTCTATAAATATAAGTATGATTCACTGTGCAAATTACAATCGTTGGTTCTGATGCCTATATTTACGAGATAGAATACTATATGTCATGACTAAATATCTCTAATTCCACGTAAATGTTAATATTCAGTGGCTATGACCTTCTGAATTACTATAAGTAGCATCCACTAACTTCAAAATGTAATTCATTATATATTCTATTTACTAACTAAATTTAGATGCTCAAATTTACAGATTTGGACAGTATATGGTCACTTGCCATTCAACAATTAAGTCTTCCAAATCGATTAATAATTGTTCACCAATTTCAGCTTATGCTTTTATTCGCTTAAATTTTCTATTTATCGTTACAGTTTTAATATAATTCATACCGTTTGTATGAATCATATTAAACTACTCTATTCCGTATATATGTGTGCGGGGTTAACTCTTTGACAATGTCAGTTTTAATACAATGAATGTTGAGTTGGTCTTATAATGATTTGATTTGAGAGTCAGCATTTCAATTTTCATCTCATGTGAGTTTTTCCATGAAATATGAATACAAATCAAAGTACAAGACTAGCAAATTGCTTTGTGGAAAAGTCAAACACTTATTTTTCTATGCATGTATCCAGAAGAAAGCTAGGTGTAAGTTGTAACAAAGTCGTACAAATTAATAAGTTGAAAAAAAAAGAAATACAAATTATTGAGACTTTCGGGAATCTAAGCATATGCACTAATAATATTCTTATTTATCTAAGCATATGCACTAATAATATTCTTATTTATCTTTCAATGTTTGATAAATTAATAGATAGATGTGGGGGGGGGGGAGGGGGGTGATGGATGCGGGACTATGGGGATAGGATGGGATAAGGTGTCTTGGAGGATAATTGAAAGAATAAAATATTATTTATGATTATTGTTTTCTATTTTTATTAAGTAAATTATTTTTTTTATTCTGAAGTAACTTATTTTTCTATGTAACGAATGAAAAAATTGAAAAAAATATATTTTTTTTAAAAATATTTGTCGCCACTCCAAACACACCCTAAATGCAAAAATTCAGCACGTGGTAAATAGTTGGACTTGTTGGAATATTCAATTGCCCATATGTTTGGTTTAGACCAAAGGGGCTAAAATTAGTTTTTAAAAAAATGAAGTTGCCAAAAGTGAGTGAGACATTTGTTATCAGTACAACCTTTAGTGGCTTGACAACTCTAAATAGCTGTGTTGTAGTACCTAATTTTCAACCACACATAATAAATTAGATACTATAAGTTTGATATTCTTTGACTTGCAAACTATACAAACTATTACTTCAACTCAAACTCCTAGACGTTAATAGTGACTAGTGACTGTCCTAACATGTCTTCAAAGTTCAACATTATATGTAATAATTTCTTTCTTAGAAAAATTGGATAAATCTTATCACAAGTGATAATTATCACGTGGTTTAACTATAATTGATTATTACATGTTGAGTTGAGAATTACAAGTATTGTCATCCAAAACTAATGTAGTGCTTTTTTTTTCCTAAGTATATTTTGAGTTGTTAATTATTATGACTTATAGTATTTTTTATATAGGTTTTCAAATATATAATTTTTATTTTAAAGTCTAAATCATGACATATAAAGTAGAACAGTGCGAATACTAAATATAGAAAAATATAATTTTCTTAGACTGATTAAAAAAGAAAGATTATCGTATAATAAATTGGTATGGAGGTCGTAGTACCAAGTTTTCAGTGATAAGATGAAATTTCAGCGAAAAGTAAGTGAAGATGTGCAGATCGAGACAAAGGGCAAATAACATTGAAGTTCTCTTAGTATAAAAATACTGGATTTGGCAAAAAGCATGAAAGACGGAACATGAAAATATATCAAATTAAATGCATGTGCAATACTTAAGCAACGTTGCATCATATATTGCCAATACACATGGACCTCCTAATTATATAAATGGTACTACACTAATTTAATTATCTTGGAGATTTAAGTGATTCAACTAGAGATTTTCCACAAGGTCCCTTTGTTCTAATGCAAGCTCGATACTCGTTGAACGTCATCGGAGAATATAACGCGGGCTGATCCTCCGTCACAAGTTCATCTGCAGGTTTGATGAGGATGTTACCTCCTGGATTGTAGAAAAATGCTAAAGAGACACGTTCTTTGGCTGAATTAACGATCACGCGATGTTCTACGCTCTTGTATATTGCGTTGCTTAATACCTATAAAATGTACAACCTAAAAAGTTAGAAAACCATATTCAAAATGAAATGATCAAAAAGTTAAGACATGGCAAAAACTAAGATGAGGCAATTACCTTTGTCATGGTACAAGGTCGTGCTTAATTAGAGTATCACTATGCATATATAACTTGGTTTTTTTTTTTTTTTTTTTACTAATGATTTTATTTGCATAGTACCCAACATTATCGCTTCCTCGAATTAAGTTCTACATCACCATCACCTCATGGGCTTAATTAATCGAGTATTTATGATAACCAGAATATTGCACTGATTTCTTTTTGTGTATATGTTGCTGAAGTTACGAGAAAAGATAGAGTAACCTGTCGATAGTCATATCGGGAATTAGTGTTTCCACATCCAACATTCTCATGAAAGGGTAGACTATAAAATGATAAAGGAATTATTTCTTTTACGCTATATTTACCTGAATCTGATCTCCGATGTTGACAATGAAAGCATTAGGAGCTGGTTTAACAGTCATCCAGTCATCGCCACGACGGACTTGGAGGCCGGTGACGTCGGTGTCAGGGAGGACAAGGGTCAGGCCACCAGGATCAGAGTGGGGAGAGAGGCCGAGTGTTAAATCCGGCTGGGGACATTTTGGGTAAAAATTTACCCTTAAGCATGCACCTCTTTCATTGTCTCCACCAAACTTTTTGTGTAGATAATCCTCATTTAATCCTAGATTTATCGATAAAATCTTTGTTAATCTTTCACATAGATTCACTAATTGTTGTCCATATTCAGCAATGATTTGCCTGAGAGGTCATAAAAATTACAAAAAATGAAAAAAAGAAGATAGAGTTAGAACTAATATTATGATATATGCAAAATATAGAAGTTTAATTTTGATATATACATTAACTAAATAATAAAAGTTTATCACTCAAAAAGTTACGGCATTACACGTAATCTTTATAACAAGTATATGTAGTTTGATAAAAAGTTGCAAGGAATGGTAACAAGTCTTTTATAACATGTAAGACTACAGTAATAAGTGATAGCGTAATATCTTTTATGTCTATATTATTTGAATTCGTTATACATCACCACATTTTTCATGTTGCGTGCATCGAAGAATTGTACTATAGGAAAACGTGAGGAAGGACAGCTAGACTTTAGTAACAAACTACACAAGGGACCATATAGTATAATAACTGTGGAAGGACAACGTCAGTTACAAATCTAGATGTTGACGGAGTTCAGAAATGTCGATCTGATAGGTAAGACTAAATTTATTGCTATATAGTATGTATTTCAGTAAATGATTTTCTTCATTTGTATAAATATAATTCTTTCATTGTTAATTTATATAGCGTAATTTGACTAAACATGTAAATATTTAATTAAGAAAGAAATTTTTTTTGAAACTTGTAGTATTAGATACATCATGAGATGTATATGGCTATAAAAGTATTTCATTAGAGATAAAATAAAAAAAATGATTATTGTTATAAAGTACTATTAGTTTAAGAAATTGTAGGAGATTATAAAGTGGGAATTGAATTCCCCACTACTAAAGTTATGAGCAACTAATTTTTCCTAATATGATTATTATTTTTTAAATATAGAAATATGTTATTTTTCTTCAAAATGTACTAATAAGAAAATAATGTATTACGAAAAAGGGCTAGAGGGGTATATCAATAATTAAGTAAATAAAAGTGTGTTATTTTTAACCGTTGAAATTGTTGGATCAATGAGATGATCAAACAATTCGAAACAGAGGTCTCAAGTCCGAGTCCCACCCTTACCCATTTATTTTTAAAAATGGCATTATAACCATTTAAGTTTTTAGATGAGTGGGTTGGTCGTACACTTTAAAACGTTAAAATTGAAAAGAATGTGTAAGTTCACCTGCATGATATAGGAAGATTAGGCCATTTGTCCTCGTCCTTCAACAGCTGAGGAAGATAATGAAGGAAGAAATAATCACACCAATCCAATTTAGCACCTTTCACCACTCCAAGCCTGCTTCCATACCCTTCATAGGTAACTGGAGAATTCGCCAACTTATGCTTCTCCTCAAGCGGGAGATGAAAGAACTCCCGCCAAACACCACGTACGTAAGCCACGAGTTCATGGCTAACCCCGTGGTTCACCACTTGGAAGAAACCCCATTCGCGACAAGCCTTGGAAATGAGCTCCATAGTCTCAACGCGAATAGATTCATCGAATGACTTCAAGTTTTCAAGATCAATCAGTGGAATATTATCAACATGAGATGTTGTCTCAATGAAACATGGTCTATCCGCTGGCAATTTCACGAAGTGTTCGGGAATTTCCTTAATCCCACTTTCGGACAGTTCCTGAACTCGAATTATCGGCTCGGGCCAACTTTCCATTCGACTCATTATTATGTTTTAGTGACTTGCTTGTTTAATACTGCTAACTATTATATAGTATAAGCTTTGTCGGTTGTGGACGATAATAATGATTAAAAGAAGCAAAATTGGCGTGAGCTAGTAGTGTGAGAACGTGAATTTCATGGGGGGGGGGGGGGGGGGGGGGAGATTAGTGCTATATTCAGTTGCAACGTATTTGTTCTGTACTGTGTACTGCTACTACACGAGGACGAGGATAGATGTTGTAACTTATAGGATGAGATGCTGAACCTCGTGTTGTTTGGGTTGTCATTTTATTGGTCGGACAGAGAGAGAAGAGGTGGATGGGTGTAGGGACTAAAATATTTAATAATGAGTCTAGAAAAATACTTCCTCTATCTCGAATTTTCTAATTTAATTTCTCATTTTACTTGTTTTTTTTCATTAATTAAGAGATAATTTTTTTTTTTTCATATTTTACCCTTTGCATTAATTATTTTTTCTTTAAATTAAAATGTAAACATCATTTAATAGTGGTACAATGATAAACTAAATATATTATTAATTATTTTTCTTAATCAATATGGCATCTCAATTTGGGACGGAGAAAATATTTTATTAAAAATACCATATGTTGTAGTCAAGGGTGTTTGGCAGAAGTAGAAGAGAGCAACTGAAAAATATTTTTTACTACTCCCAGCGTTTCAGAAAGAATGACCTACTTTCCTTTTTAGTATGTTTCAAAAAGAATAACCTCTTTCCTTTTTTGACAATACTTTAATTTCAACTTTCCACATGACATGTTTAAGACCACAAAATTAAAGGGCAGTTTGATACATTTCACACAACTTTAATTTAAGGTCACAAGATTCAAAAGTCTTCTTTATTTTCTTAAACTTTGTGTTAAATTAAAGTAGGTCATTCTTTTTGAAATGGAGGGAGTATTACACTTACACAAGTATTATATACGCGTACCAATCATGACATTATAATTAGACAGTGTTTGTTACCCGCTCAGTCAACTTTTATTTGTTTATTTACTACTTATAAAAATAAAATAATTAGCAACGGATAAATTATAATTTTTTTTGGTTAAAAGATGATTTTATTTAATTACTAATGTGCATCATAGGAGATTACAGAGTTAGCTGACGGTAGCCTATCCAATACCATGGCATTACAAGAACTAGAAAAACAACAACTAGTAGTAATGGGCACAACAGGCCCTACAGGAACTATTATATTAGAGTCATAGTTATGATTAGACTGGGGCACAACAGGCCCTTCAAAGAATGTAGTGATGGTCGCATCTTCCAAAAAATTCCTAGCACCAGGCGGAGGTTTGATCCAAATAACAAAAAGTTGGTCATCAGGCAGCTTCATTCCTTCTTTGGTCAGCCGATCAACTACTCCATTTGCTTGACGCTGCTCATGCCTCATCTGCGGGTTCTCCAAGCTGTGGGGAAGAGCCCTGCATGATGAAACAAGAGTATTATTAAGAGAGTTCTTAGAGTGAAGCACATTAATTACTTCCAAAGAGTCTTGTCGCTATTTTCAGACATGAAACTTGCATGCTGCGAACGAGTAATAGACCGTAAAATAGGCTACAATGTTCAGCCTCAAAGGGGGAGGAAATATTAAGTTTCACTGAAACCCCTTACCCAACGCCTCATTTAGTCCTTAAGACATCCACCGGCTCCATCAGATTTCAAAAAGTGATTGAAAGACCCATCAATATTAGGTCTAAGCCCTTTTTTAGGAGGAGTCCAGGCTTTTCGGGGAATGCTGATGGCAGGACGGTAGTCAGTAGTTAGTAGTTAGGTAGTGGAATTCTATAGCCCGTTCAAAAGGGGTGGAGATGGGTATGAGTATTTTGTGTTCGTTATGATGATTATGATTTCGAGTCAACCATATGTTCCAAAGGTAAAAGGGAAACAACCCCTCCCAACTTAGTAAAGAGGTATTGAGATTTGGTTTAAGTTTCTTGTATTTAACCATCCATTTAGACCCCGCACTTTGGTCCAAGAAATCGATGTGATTCACTATGTTTATAGCTTTCCAGAATATTTTGATATGGTAGCATTCGAGGAAGATATGAGTAACGATTTCTGGCCTACCACACATAGGGCAGCTAGAGTCGATGTTTATTCCAATGTGATTTAATAAAGACTTAGTAGGCATTCTTTCATGGTAGCAAAGCCTTAGAAAAAACTCAATTTTGTTAGGACAATTTAATTTCCAAATTCATCCAAAGAATTTATTCTTTGTATTGGTGGTATGCTTAGAATGGGAGAGGAGTAAACTATTATATACTTGATTAGTAGAGAAGCAAGTACTTGAATTAAGATTTCAAATTTGGGTGTCTGTTGCGTTACAGGAAAGGGGTAAAAGATAACTTTGATTCTATGCAGAAGATTCGTAGGAAGATCAAAAGAATATTGTACAGATCCCATCCATTGTTAATAATGATATCTTGCACTTTTAGATTCCGGTCGTTAAAGTTCCAGGGTCCAACAAGAATTGTAGAAAGAGGTTTTGTGTTTGAAATCCAAACATCATTCCGACGCATGTGATGCATTACTTAAAAATTCCTACTAGCGTCACTAAGCAAATAGACCGCATCCAACGTAATTTCGTTTGGGAAACTACTGACATTGTCAAAAAAATTCATCTTATTAATTGGGATATTTTATCTCTTCATAAACAAAAGAGAGGCCTAGTTATGCAACAGTGTAGCATTAAAAATCTAACAATGTTGGTAAAGTTGGCTTGGAGACTCCATAGTAATCCCTCGTTCCTCTGGGCCTCTATCCTTATTCGTAAATACGCCAAAGGTCTCACTCTGAATGATACTTCTCATCAACTTAAAGATAAATTCTATAGTTCAACAACAAATTCTTTCGCTAATTCCAAATGAACTTCTATTGGCTAGTAACAAATTAATACTAGCAACAAAGTTCGTAGCTTATATCGTAGTAATTATATATTATAAATAGATATAAATGTTACTTGTTTAATTCAAAAAATTGAAAAATAATTTATTATCGATTTTTAATTTTATTTCTAACTATATATAGTCATTTTCAATGCATAAAATTTATTATATATATATATATATTCATAAAATTATTTCTTATTTATTATTTTTTAAAAGAGTATCTAAATCAATACTGAATAAGTGAAATAGGCAGAAAGAATATTACTCACAAACTTTTTAATGCAATTAAATAGCTACAAATGTTTACTTATTTTTCATACATATTCTTATATTTGTCCTTATTTATTATTTTATGATATTTTTATTTGAGATTTTGTAATTGAACTATACATAGTATTCTTTTTTTTTTTTTTTTTTTATATATAAATCTCTTCTTGTTTCTCATTAGATTACTTATTTTTATATTAAAAATTAATTATTTTTCTTTCTTATTTACTTTAGTAAGTCACAAAAGATTTATAACTTTTTTTACATTATTATTATTATTATTATTATTATTATTATTATCACTATTAGTTATTATTATTATCGAGTAATTAAGTAGGGTATGAATAGCTAAATTTAAATTTTTAAAACATAATTAATAAGGATAATTTCATATATTTTATCCTTAATATATTAAATTCTTAAGTTTTTTGTCAAATAAAGAAGCTAATAAAAAGGAATTGCGAGAATACACCGTTCCCCCACCCCTCCCTTTTCATATTGCTTGATCCTTGTACTAAAATTAAATTTTCTTGAGAAAATACTCTTTTCTCTTCTTCTTCTTTTTTTTTTTTTTTCATTTTCCTTGACCCTTGAACTAAAAATAAAATTTTCTTTTGACTTATTATTTTAGCAAATAAAGAAAGATTTATTATTTTCTTTCAATATTAATCTTATCATTAAGTAAGTATACAACAAAATAGTTGTCAATCATATACTTTCAAATCATAATTATCGAGATAAATAAATCAACTCCTGTTAAACAACTTCTTATTAATAGGAGTACCAAATCAGCAAATGTAAAATAAATGAAAAGGATAGAATGCATATTTGTTTTTTTACATTTTAGTAAAAGTTGTGCAACTTTGAAGTTATAGTCTCATTTTCTATCAGAGTATTTATTATTTTTAATAATACTTATTCTCTTTTTTAGTGTGTTTGGTGCAATCATTTTTTCAATTAGAAACATTACTTTAAAAATATTTTCTTAGAAAAATTAGTGCATTTCTTAGTTATTTTTTAATACTCGATATGTAAGTAAAATATCAGTTAAAAATTATTTCTATATAATTTGGATAAATACTATGAGAGATGAGGTATAGAGTGGCAGGGACGGGAGTTATGATGGGGTCAAAATAAGGTGTATTGAAGAGCGAAGGACTCAATGAATGTGAAATTTAGAATATAAATTTTCTACTTTCACGAATTATTTTTATAAGTCTAAAAAGACTTATTTTCTAGAGAATTTTTTTTTTTTCAACAATCTAGCAAATACGATTTTTTTATAAAACATGCTGAACACATTATTTATTTATTTTAAATTAAATTTTATGTCTTTATATTTACTAATCATCTTTCATACTTCCTTTTGTCATAAATAAAATCCTTTAAAAATTATCCAAATATTACAAAAAGACTTTAAAAATCAAAATGGTTTTCCAGACAAGACATAATTAATGTATCACTAAATTAAATTAATTATGTAATAAAAAATGTGATTAAGTTATATTTTTTCTAAAACTAAATTGTATATTCTTTATCATGAATTTAAGTCAGGCTTAGTACGGACCTTATGCAAATAGTAATAGTATATATAAATGCATTGTGTGGAGAATAGAGTGCCCCTGTGCTAAAGAACAATCACAAGGAAAGAAAAAGAGAAAATGTATATATTAAAGATTTGTGACTCATAATTAGGAAGGACTTGATCTTAAATATATTACAGGAATATTCAAAATAAATAAATAAATAAATAAAAGAGTTAAATTACGACTCCGTGATGGTGTTTACTTCTTCTTTCTATCTGTCCCTTACCCTACACGTGCTTATTGGAATGGTAGCCATGAGTGGGTGTAGGCATTCAGATGATTACGTACACATTATTAATGTGAAGTATATTAAACTTACTGTACTATTATTGATATTAAAATGTACAAAGACAAAAGAGGTTGTATGATTTCTTCATGGACCAAAATTGGTTTTTGTTTCTATCCAATTTTCGGCTCAAATATTAGAGAAATTAATATTGTAATTGTAAAGCCTCGTTCACATTGTTAACAAGAATAGTAAGTGTACCTTTTTTTGGGTCATGTCGACGCCGTGATCTTAGTCTTATATGCCAGTTTTGCTTAGATTTTTTATTATATATAAGCATGATTCTCAATGATTTTTTTTTTGGTTTCCAGTCAGCCGTTTGGCATCCGCATTAAAATTTAACTAAATTTAGATTTACATTGAGAAGTTTCATAGTAAATTTCTAGTTAAAAATAAAAGAGTACTTATCACTTCATCATAATCCCTGTTTGTTAGTAGAATGTCAATGCTTTAAAGTGTCTTTCTAAATACCATATGTAAACCTTTTTTTTTTTATTCTGCACCAAAATTATGCTTAACTTGCTAGAAAAATCAAATGTGTTCAACTAGCTAGAAAAAACAAATTTGCAGCCTGAACTATATTTGAGTGGGTTAAAATATGTTGAATCAATAATACTTTTTTAGTTTTAAAAAGAATAATTTACTTTTTCTTTTAGTCCGCTTAAAAATGATCCTTTCCTTTTTTATCAATATTTTAATTTCAACTTTCCACATGACATATTTAAAATCATAAGTTTAAAAGACATTTTAATATCTTTGACATATCTTTAATTTCAGGTCATAAGATTCAAAAATCTTCTTTATTTGATTTCTTAAATTTCATGTCAAGTAAAAACAAATCATTTTTTTAAATGGAGGGAGTAAGAGTAACTGATTATCGTTTTGTAATATTTGTTAATCAGCATGAATGATGTATCACATTTTCCATTGAAAAAGTTGCAAATCAAATCATATGTCAGGATATTATCTTAGGCGCTCTTTCCTTCTTAGGCTTTTCCTTAATTATCAGCAGTCTAGAATGTAATTTGGGATTAATATGAAATTTCAAGTGTAATTGAAGTCAGTATACTACAACAGTAAAGGCTTTTTGGTAATAATTATACACTTTAATAAAGAGTCTAAAATTTCTTACCCGCATTAATTAATTGTCATCACTACTAGAAATTATTCCTATGAAAACGGTTTAAAAACCGTTGCGATAGATAAAGAAACCGTTGTCATAAATGTACCACAACGGTTTGGCATGCGTTGCATATGCGAACGTAGGAATAGGTCTCACTACTAAAAAAAGGGAAAAATCGACCACAAAAATCGACCACATGTGGTCGGTAAAGTAGTGGTAGGTTTTTAAAAACCGACTACAAGTGGTCGATTTTTTAGGGAATTTTTTTAGAAAATAAAAATCAAAACCAAAATATAACATGCAACAACAACAATGCAATACAACAGTATCAAATCAAATACAGCAGCAATAACAACCAAAAACCAAATGTAAATACTTTCAAAAATATACAACACATACAAAATGTCCAACAAAAGTGAGTATGAAAATACTACAACAATAGTTTCAAACAACAAAATGTCTAAATTCAAAGTACAACACATACAAAAATAAAAAAACTAAAAGTCATCATCATCGAATGCGTCCTCGTCCTCCATATCATCATCCGTGTTGAAATCATCCATGGGGTCTAGATCCTTTGCAACCCGAACTGCATCACCAGGACACGGAGGAATAACCTCCGCAGTCTGAATGGAAGAGCTCAGCTGCTGCTGCAGCTTCTTGAACTGGGATGTTGTTGCCTTCTCCGTTTTCTTCTGCAACTCTCTCTGTTCAGCTAGCTCTTCAGTGAGTTGAGAAACCGTATTTTGTAGTCTTTCAATGGTTTCTCTATCAACTGAAGAGCTAGAATATGCAGCGCCGGATGAACACCTACTATTATCGCCAAAATTTTTTATGTGGTATCCGTAGAAATGGCCTTTATTTGCAGGACCCGCAACTTTTGTCCATAACTCCTCCTGTACATGCTGTGGTATTGGGTCACCAACAAGACGCGTATATTCGTCCTATATTCAAAGTAAAGTTAATTCTAAAAGTCAAAAAATATTAAAGTAGTTATAATTGAATAATATCAACTTTGAGAAAAAGATTCATAAATTCAAAATTTATTTCTTACGTGGACAGCTTTTGCACGAGCTTTAACCCAGACATCTTCATCAGTCGGGTTCTTTTTTTTCCTAGATGAGTCTGCTCGAATAGCTCATCAGTTGGTATTTTCCTCCCTTTTCTTTTTTCTGCATATGAAAAAATTATCAATGTTCAAATAATAAAAAAATTTAAATAGAAACAAATAATTAAAACTGTAAAAGTTACATACCATTTTTTCCTTCACAGCAAGAGCACTTCTGGCACCTGCAGTATGTAGGGAGCCACCCTTGGATGATGCCCGGGCCTTATTTTCTTTTTCACTCAACAATTGGTATTCTGCGATACTCCAATGATGAAGGTACAGTTGCCATGCGGCTTCAGGAATCCACTTACATTTTACCAATTTCTTTCGGGCATAATCCAAGAAATCGTTAAATCTGGCTCTACATCTTATGAAAAAGTTTTTTTTTTTTATAAGAAATGTATTTGCATCATCCCACCAGTAAAATTTCTATAGTAAAAATATAATATTCAATCTTTTGTTCTAACAAAGTGTTAGTAAGTAGTCGATAAGTTAAATCCTTACCTTAAATTCTTCAAATATTATATCCCTGTCAAGTTTTGAAACCTTTTGCCAGCTGGTCCAGTAGCCGTTGAAGTGCCGAGTAATGCATATTCACGCCTTTTGTCCAACAGTAGCATCCAGCCTAAACCTACAACACATAATCAAACAGTAATTTCATAGAGCATAATAATAGAGTAATGAAAAAATGAGTAACGTTTTTATATTTAGAAATCTTACCCTCTCGCAATTGGAACAAGATAAATCCTCCTAAAATCATCTCTGTCTCCTGGATGCCTAGTAAGTGATGGTGGATGCACTGGCGTGGGCGGATCTGAAGCACCAGATAGAGTGCCTCCAAGCTAAAGATCTGACAACCTAATAGGTCCAGCTGAATCATTGTGCCAAGCTGCATAACTGCTGCAGAAGGGTATCGATGATGGTAGATGTCTAGAAGGGCCAGCGGCCGTCCGATAGTACTGTGCTGGCGGTGGTACGGTCATAGGAGAATAATGAGTTGGTGTAGACCCATATAGTGGCCCCACATGCGTAGGAGTAGGGATCGAATCCTTGGACGACCTAGAATATGAGGCTCGTGCTGTCGCGTCAGCAAACCGACCCTCAGATATATGAATACCTATCGGTCGTCTATAAGGCAGAGGTTGTCTATTCTTTTTTGGTTTTGTAGTATCAACTTTTCCTTTACCTTTGTCACCTCTGCCTGACATCTAAATTATGTTAAGTTGTCTATTCAACCAACTAAGTATCAAAATAAAACCACATTCAAAAAATAAAATCCTCTTCAAAGTCCTTAGACTTAACCATTTTCAACCAACTAAGCCACCTACCAAATCACATTCAAAACAAAAAAAATCCCCTTTAAAGTCCCTAAACTTAATCATTTTCAAGCAACTAAGTCACTTACCAAACCAAATTCAAAACAAAAAATTCTCTTTAAAGTTCCTAGACTTAATTATATTCAAGTGACTAAGTGTAATACCCCGCAAAGTCCTCTTCCAGTCTGAACCTTAGAGCGTATTCAGTAAAGCGGAAATCCGAGTCTAAAAGTTTTAGAAATATCTTCCTAAGTATGAAATACTTTGAATCTTTTAGAATTTTTCTAATTTCTACTTTTTCTCATGTAGAGCATTGAATAAGCTTTCCATCGATACCAAATTCGCCCAAATCGAATACTCGGATGAAGAGTTAGAGCCATTTTAGTGAGACAGTGTGCCACCTAGCACCTTAGCGCATCGTGGAGCCAGCCAAAATGGCAATTGTCAAATTCTAGTGAACCTCCGCGATTTCCACCGCATTGGTATAGTTCCAGTTTGCAACCCAGGAGGCAATGCGATTTCCACCGCGTCGCGTCGTCGTGCAGTTTTCCAATTGTCCATTTTCCAGTGAACTGGCGCGATTATGGCGCTTCGTGCCAACATGAAAAATCGGGATTTTTCAGTTTAATTCCAAGGACAAAAAGAGGCTTTTCCCAACCCCAATATATACCCCCTTTACACGGGATTTGACCTCATTTTCTCTCTTCTTCCACAAAAAACTAGGGTTTCCAAAATTAAAATCCCCCATTCTTCTTCAACAAAAAAATCAAGAGTGTTCAAGAGAATCAAGAGAAACCAAGAAAAATCTTTCCAAGAACCTTCAAGAAAAGAGTTTCCCCAGGTATGTAGATGTCGATTCTTGGGTCCCTTTAATCCAAGAAGCTCAAGTACCCTTTTCTAAAACTCAAAGATTTTATGTTTATAAGTTATTAATGATTCATTTGAGCTGAAATTGATGTTCCAGCTGTTGTTGAGTTTTGGTTCATGTTTGTTTACAAGATTTATGAGCTTTGACCCTAGTATGTGGAATTTATATGATGTTTGTGATGAGCCCTCTTGAAGTGGTTACCTATGTGATGTGTCCATGTCATTTGGGTGTAGAAATGGTTAAATAAGCAAAGCATGTTCCCCATAAGTTTGATAAAAAGCTTAGGTGAAGCATAAGGGTCACTATAATATGTTGATTCGGAAACCGCAAGTCTATGCATGCCTAGTGTTTGACAAAATGCCCAAGTCAATGAATTATTTCATGATAGTGTGAAATCCCCAAGTAGGTGTAAACCCATACTTGCTTAGTGTTATTGAAAGACCTTAGTGAGTAAGTTAAGACAAGATAGTGGTAAATTTCCCAATTTTGTGCTCTTTGATATATGCTAAGCTTTTAATACATGCCAAGTGGTTAGCAAGTAAGTTATAACATGATAGTATGAAGTTTCCCCGAAACCATGTGATATCCAAATACATGTCAAGATTGATATAAGTATGAAGTACCGGGGTAAGACTTTATTGAATGGAGTATGATCTAGTATCATGTTTTCCCCTACTCTATTATGTGGTTATGATTTTGAAAAGCTTTAAGTGACTCCTTAGTGATTTGGGATGATGAATAGATGTTTGTGATCCCTAAATGTTTAAAGTGATATCTTAATGATTATGAGGATGAATGTATGTTATGATTCCTAATTGCGTGAAAAGATGCCTTAGTGATTGTGATTGTGATAAGGAATGAATGATTGTGATGATGATGATGATGAATGAATGGTTGTGATGACGAAGGAATGATTATGCTTTATTTTTATGTTATCGAGTCCTGGGGGTATTTATACTCGACAATTTAGCTTCTGTCTAGAGCCCGTGTTAGTTTCACAATAATTCCAGTCGAGCCATGACTCTCAGAACTCAGTAAATTATAGAACATTGTATCCTCATACAGTTACGGAACTCAAGAAAACTCAGTAATTTCAGTAATCTATGTATCACTAGTAATCTAGCCTCAGTCTTTTAATCAGCTCAGATCTAATAGTATCCAAGTGTTAATTTTAATCTTAGAAGCGATTCAAATAATCTAGTCAACCTCTGTATCATCAGTCAGATACCATGATTTAATACTATTTCCATCAGATATAGAACTAAGTGATTTCAGCGTAACTCAGTCAGATCTTTTGAGAAACACGATCAGTATCAGATTCAGTTATGTTCAGTTAATAATTCAATTCAGAGTTTTTCATTTGGGAGTAAAAACTAGCACCGAGTGAGGGAAGGGATGACAACTCCTCCCATCAGTGAGAGAGAGGTTGGAGTTGTTAGTAGTAGTCCCTGACCTCCAGAACTGCGTAGCCAGCACAGGATACAGGAGTCATCGTCAGGAAAAAGTTGTCACCTCCAGAGAGAGAGTATTTGACTATTGTATTGCCTTAGGTTGACTTTCTGGTAAGGGTCATCCGCTAGAGAAGATTGACCAGAGAGTGGTCTTTACCCATGGCACGGTATTGACACCTTTCCAACTGGGGTTACAGGTTGGACCCCACCTGTGGTAGGTCAGGGCATATCGGTTATGTAACTACTTCCCATAGTTTCAGTTTCAATTCCAGATTCAATCTCAGTTTCAGTATAAATCTTCAGAAATCAGGACTGTCAGATACAATCATCTATCCTTATGAGGAACTCAGATAGTTCCATTGATTCATGGACCATCTCGACAGATAGGCTTGGTCTCACATATAATTATTTGATATCATATTCATAAATATGCCGTCAGACAGGCTTGATCACAGTATCAGATTTCTATTGAGTATTGTTGTTGTCAGATTTAGATATAATCATACTTCTTACCATTGATAATCACTTCCGGAATAATCTGTTAGAAAAGTTGATCTCTAAATCTTGTCAATCGAGAGCAGTAAGCTCAGGATTCAGTCATCGACGTAAGTACATCCAGATCCTCAGTTATCAGTATCAGATGAGTCAGTAATTCAGTATCTAAGTGTCAGTAGTGAGTTCAGTCTGCAGTAGAGTGGTATTAGAGTTCCAGAATCTAGAGTTGTGATGATTGTGTTTATGGTCTGTGGATTCATGTATGTGTTCTCGTGCGATATTTTTATGATTATTCAGTTTAGATATTGTGTATCCATGAGCCCTTGCATTTATCCTTACCCCGTCTACATACTCAGTATATTCCTGTACTGACGCATTTGCGCTATGGTATTTTATTTGGCACCATAGGTTCAGAGGCACAGGACCCAGAGTTTCTTCAGCATTTCAGTCCCAGTCAGCAGCAGTAGTCGTAGCAGTGAGTCCTCTTCTTTCGAGGACGAATCTCAGTTTACTATTATTGCATCAGACTTTGTTTATATTTTCAGTTGACGGAGTTAGTTGGGGACATGTCCCATCAACTCCACAGTTCAGATAGTTAGAGGCTTTTCAGACGGATGTATTAGTATTTGATTTTCAGTTTTGAGTATTCATAGATGTGCTGAACCTTATGGCTAGTTTCCGCATTTATTTCAGATATTATGCAGTGCACAGATACAGATATCAGTAAAGGGTTAGCTTGTGGTCCTTCGGGGTCATAAGCACTGTGTGACGTCTCGGGATGGGATCTCGGGGCGTTACACTAAGTCACCTACCAAACCACATTCAAAACCAAAAATTCCTCTTTAAAGTCCTTAAACTTAACTATTTTCAACCAACTAAATCACCTAACAAACCACATTCAAAACAAAAAAATCCTCTTTAAAGTCCCTACACTTAACTATTTTCAACCAACTAAGTATCAAAACAAAATCACATTCAAAACAAAATAAAACCTCTTTAAAGTCCCTAAACTTAACCATTTTCAACCAACAAAGTATTAAAAAAAAAATCCACATTCAAAACAAAAAATCCCCTTTAAAGTTCCTAAACTTAACCATATTCAAGTGACTAAGTCACCTACCAAACCACATTCAAAACAAAAATTTCCCCTTTAAAGTCCCTACACTTAACTATTTTCAAGCAACTAAGTCACTTACCACACCACATTCAAAACAAAAAAATATTCTTTAAAGTCCCAACACTTAACCATTTTCAACCAACTAAGTATCAAAACAAAACCACATTCAAAACACAAAATCCCCTTTAAAGTCCATACAGTTAACTATTTTCAAGCAACTAAGTCACTTACCAAACCACATTCAAAACAAAAAAATCCTCTTTAAAGTCCCTACACTTAACCATTTTCAACCAACTAAGTATCAAAACAAAACCACATTCAAAACAAAAAAATCTCCTTTAAAGTTCCTACAAAAAAATCTCCTTTAAAGTTCCTACACTTAACCATTTTCAACCAGCTAAGTATCAAAACAAAACCACATTCAAAACACAAAATCTCCTTCAAAGTCCCTAGACTTAATCATTTTCAAGCAACTGAGTCACATACCAAACCACATTCAAAACAAAAAAATCCCCTTTAAAGTCCCTAAACTTAACCATTTTCAAGCAACTAAGTCACCTAACAAACCACATTCAAAACAAAAAAAATCCCCTTTAAAGTTCCTAGACTTGACTATATTCAAGTGACTAAGTCACCTACCAAACCACATTAAAAATAAAAAAATCCCCTTTAAAGTCCCTACACTTAACCATTTTCAACCAACTAAGTATCAAAACAAAACCACATTCAAAACGAAAAAATTCCCTTTAAAGTTCCTAAACTTAACCATATTCAAGTGACTAAGTCACCTACCAAACCACATTCAAAACAAGAAAATCCCCTTTAAAGTCCTACACTTAACCATTTTAAGCAACTAAGTTACTTACCAAACCATATTCAAAATAAAAAAATCCTCTTTAAAGTCCCTACACTTAATCATTTTCAACCAACTACATATCAAGATAAAACCACATTCAACACAAAATCCCCTTTAAAGTCTCTACACTTAACCATTTTCAAGAAACTAAGTCACTTACCAAACCACATTCAAAACAAAAAACCCTCTTTAAAGTCCTTACACTTAACCATTTTCAACCAACTAAGTATCAAAACAAACCACATTCAAAATAAAAAAATCCCCTTTAAAGTCTCTACACTTAACCATTTTCAACCAACTAAGTATAAAAAAAAAACCACATTCAAAACAAAAAAATCCCTTTAAAGTTCCTACACTTAACCATATTCAAGTGACTAAGTTACTTACCAGACCACATTCAAAACAAAAAAATCCCATTTAAAGTCCCTACACTTAACCATTTTCAAGCAACCAAGTCACTTACCAAACCACATTCAAAACAAAAAAAATCCTCTTTAAAGTCCCTACACTTAACCATTTTCAACCAAGTATCAAAACAAAACCACATTCAAAACACAAAATCCCCTTCAAAATCCCTAGACTTAGCCATTTTCAACCAACTAAGTCACCTACCAAACCACATTCAAAACAAAAAAATCCT
>NC_061120.1:157744667-157803498 GCF_002878395.1 Capsicum annuum | reverse complement strand
TTAACCATTTTCAAGCAACCAAGTCACTTACCAAACCACATTCAAAACAAAAAAATCCTCTTTAAAGTCCCTACACTTAACCATTTTCAACCAAGTATCAAAACAAAACCACATTCAAAACACAAAATCCCCTTCAAAATCCCTAGACTTAGCCATTTTCAACCAACTAAGTCACCTACCAAACCACATTCAAAACAAAAAAATCCTCTTTAAAGTCCCTAAACTTAACAATTTTCAAGTAAATAAGTCACCTAACAAACCACATTCAAAACAAAATGTGAACAAGACCAACAAGACCAAAAAGATGTCAAGAACAATGCTAGTGAATCGCATAAGGCCACACACGACTTCACTAGACTTCAATATGAGCAATGAAAGAAAGATAACAACAATAGTGAATCGCACAAGGCCCCACACGGTTTCACTATGTCAACATACCTTTGATATTTTTCTTAATTTCTTGATATTTCAAAATAACAACTTCAATCTGCTTATAGATTCTCTCATGGGAAGCTGCAATATCGAAAATGATGAGCTTAGCAAATTAAAAGATGGACTACTACAATTTTCTCCAAAATACCCATCTACTCTATGGAAGATATTACTCATTTCAGTCCACATAACACACACAATCCATACTACAGTTTATCCCCAATTTCTCCATTTTCAACAAAAACATAAGAACTAGGGTTTCAAAATTCAAAATAAAGTGAAGTTAACTCAAAATAAGGTCAACAAATCTCACATTCTTACTTACTTGAGTTGGAGAAATCAAGATTTTCTACGAGAACCCACTTGTTCGACTGATTTTGAGTGTCAGTATGTGTTTGTGTGTGTATGTGGGTTGAATGTTTGTGTGTGTATGCTGCTTTCTATTTTTTTGTGTATATCAATTGGGAAAGTGAATTATTTGGGTAGGTCGGGTCGGGTTATAAATTGTTTTTGTTTTTTTAATTTAATAGTAAAACCTACCACACGTGGACAATTTTTATAAAATTTTTGATAAATTTAATTTTAATAAACTACAATTAATAGATTAATTAATGAATTAAAATTAATTTTTTTAATAAATGCTATAATATTTATAACAATATCCAATTAATTTAATGCAATGTGTATATATATAAATCAGATAATTAGTTATTTTATCATCACATTAACTCGAGTAGTATATTTCCTCCATCCTATAATAATATCAATGAATTTCACAAATTACAATAATTTTTTTGTTCATTAGCTTATATATATATATATATAGATTCAGTTATCGAGCTTTCAATTACTGCATATGTCACTACACGAGATATATGTATATATACATATATTCAATTGTCTATCATCATTTAAATACGTAATATAAATAGCACATACACGATTTTTCTACCCCATAATAATATTCAACGTATTTCACATATACTCATATACAAAATTTTTAAGCAAAAAAACTCAAATTCACCGCCAAAATTTGGCGGTCGTTCAAAATTTAAAATTCAAAGCAAATAGTAGTATATGCTAGTTTCATGATTCAATTTTCTGTCTCCCTCCCCTACTTCCTTCTCCCTCCCCCCACCGCCCCCATATACCTCGTAATACATGTCTTACATTATTACAACTTCAACAATATACGTGTATCTACATAATATTGACACAAAATAGTATATCTATTTCATCTCTACACGAGATATATGTATATATAAATATATTCAATTGGCTATCAACATTCAAATACGTATTATATACATCACATGCCCGATTTTACTACCCCATAGTAATATACAACGTATTTCACAGAAACTCAGTTGAATTAACGGTTGGTTTATCTTATGGCATTAATATATATACCTTCACTATATAATATGTATATACTATATATATATATATATATATATATATATATATATATATACCTATACATACACACACATATATATACACATTATCGACTATATCAATATGTACTATATGCATCGCATACGTACACGAGTATCTTATCGAATAATATAATGCGATGTATTTCATATACGTACTATATACATCACATACCCGATTTTACTACCCCATTGTATTTCACATATACTCAAATAAATTATCGGTTGATTTATCTTATTCATTAATATAGCGTCGCTATTTAATATGTATATATTACATATATACATATACATACACACACATATACACACTATCGACTATATCAAGTTCAAAATACGTACTATATATATCACATGCATATATAAGTATCTTATCCAATAATATAATGAGATGTGTTTCTTATTCATACTTAGATTAGTGATCGATTAATTATATTTGATTAGCTTAATATATTAGGTTTTGATTATATATATAATTAGGTGTTACTTAAAATTATTTTTTTTTAATTTTTTTTTACTTCAAAAACCGACCACAAGTGGTTGGTTTTTTAAAATTATTTTTATTTTAATTAGAAAACCGACCACTTGTGGTCGGTTTTTGTACGTATTTTTTAATTTTTTTTTTTTTTATAAAAATCGACCACTTGTGGTCAATTTTTTAAAAAATAAATCAATTTTTTTTTTAAAAACCGACCACAAGTGGTTGATTTTTATAAATATTTTTTAATTATATTCTTTTAAAAAAAATGACCACTGGTGGTCAGTTTTGTTATTTTTTTTAATTTTATTTGTTAAATAAATAATAATAATTATTAAAATTATTGTAATAATTATTTTGATTTTTTAAAATATAAAAGTGGTCGCTTTTAAAAATAAAAGAAATTAAAAAAAGTCGACCATGTGTGGTCGGTTTTTTGTGGTTGATTTTACCGATTTTTGTAGTAGTGTCTATCGCAATGGTTATTGCAACAGTTACAACAACCGTTGCAATAGATAGACCTATTGCAACAATTTTTTTAACCTCCTAGTGTGACACTTCATATTGTCTATAGCAACGATTAAGAACCGTGAAAATACACTATATTGCAATGATTTGAAAGCGTTGCAATAATCCTATTGCAATAATTTTAGGATATCTACTGTAACACTTATTGGTCTTTTGGAATAATTTTCACTACCAATTGTAACTCTTTTTGACACCTATTGCAATGATTTTTGGGTCTTTTGCAATATTTTTTTGCTACCTATTGTAACTATTTAAATTAGCTATTGCAATGGCTTTTGCTACATATTGCAACTACTTCAAATACCAATTGATGGTTTAGATGAAATAGTCACCCTTATTAGGGGTGTGCAAAAATCGAACCGGCCGATAAATCGAACCGATAAAAATGTTATTGAACCCAATAAGAATATATATATATATATATATATATATATATATATATATATATATGTATGTATGTATGACTTATTATATATTTCTCTTTAATTTTTACAAATTAACAAACCTATTATTCAATTATGCAAACTCTTAATTTCTCCTAATAACATTTTGTCCAAACATGAAGATTCTTGTAAATTAAAAAACATCATGTAGGATTTTTGATTGCAACTAAGATTCGATTTTTTTCATATTAGTTACTACTATTTCTCCCTTTTTATGAGTATTTTCTTATCGGTTAAATAAAAAATCGAACCGTTTAAGACTAAAAATTGATAAATCAAAAATCGATAAAAAATATCTTATTGGTTTGGTTATTGGTTTAGCATATTTAAAATCCAAAAATCGATAAAACGAACTGATAATATTTAAAACCGAATCGAACCGACCGATGCACACCCCTAACCCTTATATTGTAAATTAATATTTACACACACACATACATTAATACAAAATTATATATGCACACCAAAACAAAATCTTTCATTAATAATAATCCAAATTAAAATATACAACAAACTAGTAATCTAAACCCAAAAGGAAATGCTAAAGTCAAATGATCATTAGTTTTTTCATATAGTATCAAGTTCGAGTTACGATAAGTTTCATGAAATTAAATATAAAAAAGATCAATATTAAAGCATCTATCAGCAATTCAAAAACTTTCTCAAGTAAGGTCAATTTCTTCATCATTTCTTTCTTCATCTCCTTCTTCATTTTGGACACCTATAAAAAGAGAATAAATAATTTCAATTAGCACTTAAATGAAAACATATTTAATTTTTATTTAAAACATAGGAAGGACACCTATAAAAAGAATAAAGAGAGTAAGTTTGGCAATCGTATATAATATCATAACGAGCAAGGAAGCAAAAGAAAAAAGAAAATAAACAAAGCTCTTCACTCCACAAAGACTTCATAAAAGAGCATCTTGGAGAAAAAAGACTAACATATAACACCAATAATGCACTTGAGGTCTAGATAAGATAGTGTACGCTAATCTTACTCCTACTTTCGATGGACCCTCCTTTCAAGTAAAGGACAAAGACTAACATTTAAATAAGAAGCCTAATGCAACACAGTAAATGAAAAAAGTCTGTATTTTTTCTTTTTCTTAAACTCGTTGTCTCATTTATCAGACATTTCTCTTTAGAAACTAATTTGTACCAAAGAGACAGATATAAGCTTGAGTAGCAGTTATACACAATATCTAACAACCAATTATAGATATACTAATATTATCATAGAATACGCAAAGCAAAACTAAATGGTGTATAAAAAAAAACCTCTTTTAAACTGCCCATTCTTCAAAAAATGGATCCATAACCATCTTCTAGTCCTCCATTTCTAGTAAGCCAGTTGTCCTGTTTTGTGCTTGAATTCATGTTTGATCAAACAGCTTTCTAGCCTGTGGAGACATCACGATCTAAATGGTCGTGAAGGACACCCACACTAACTCTCTAGTGAAAGAACCATCTAACACAAACACTGCTCCACCCTTGGAGGGTGCTACCCTATGACCTTTTTCTCTTCCCCTCTTCCTCACTCTACCTCTACATGAATTGTATCCCTATAACGTCTAGTTCGGCTGCTGATGTTGTTCTTTCGATGCACGTCCTAATCATCTGAGAGATAAGAGTAAAAGAAGTCAGATACTAATAAAGAATAGTTAGCATTCTTTATTTAGTTCAACTCAGATCACCAAATACTAATTAGAATCAAGAACTAGCACGAAAGAAAGAAGAGGAGTAAGGTTTTCTATAGTCATCTAGCCTCTCAAAGAAAAGTACAGATGTCTTTGTATCATTCTATAAGACTCTATTAGAGTCGTTCTTATACAACGAGATCGATGAACCTAGGGATCTGCTACCATCTTTGTCATGAACTAAATGATCTTGAGTAACACCCACACTTACCCTTTAAAGGGAGAACTATCTAACCCAAACCTAAATCCAACAACTTAACTAATTTTAGTCAATATTAATTAGCAAGAGACTCAACTAGAATTATAATTAATCTCTATAAAATAATAGATAGATAGAAATGCAAAAATAGCTACTTATCACTATCACAGTTCAAAAGTTGAGGTCATGATAACACATACCCCACCCCAAGCCCGAGTAGATAAGCTTAATATCCAGAGAGATAGAGATGAATAGTGTGAAAAAGGAATAGTAAAACCCAAATTCAATAATTCATAAGAAAGTCAAGCCACAAGTATATAAATGGACAATATATTCAAAACTGAACAAAATACAACTCTAATCTCAAAATTTGATGTTACGAGTAAAAAGCACTACGACTGATAAAGGGTACAAAAATACACAAGTCTATCTTTGAAAAGAAAAATAAAGATAGTAAGCATAGAGGAAGTCTGAAAATCAAGTTTCAAATGAGGAGCCCACCCATACTCTAAAACAACCTCGAATACAACACGAACTCACACTTCATGGTTGCCTTTAAACTAGAATCTGCACCAAAAGAGTAAAAAAAATAGAAGTGAGTACGGTCCACTTGTACTCAGTAGGTATTATAAACCAATTGAGTAGAGCAGAAAACTTAAATAAGTAAAGAATACAATGTGCATGCTTCCACCTAGTACCAAAAAGTTTCTAATGGTGGCTGAAACAGTCTCTCCTAACAATATTCTTAGTATAATAATAATATAATACTATATACGGGTCTATACATAAAGAAAGCAAAATACGCGATATCAAACACATAAAATAAATGCAAGTATTGCAATGTAATAGCCAAGATGTAATGTCTCAATATTATATCATATAAACCCTCCGAGCGAAAGATTTTAGAATAGGACATTATAGGGGGCTCCTAATCTATATACTTTCATAATATCAGTCTCATATCTCAATAAATCTTGTAGGCATATTCCTCAGCCAAGGATTTTGTAAATTATTTCAATTTCATTCAAAAATTGGTATATATCTGGGGCATTAATTCCATGTATAAGGATAAATAAAATAAGGATGCATGCTCATAACCAATAATATCATGTAATGAATTAACTCAATGATGAATGAGCTTAAATCTTCTCAAATCTCATGAAAGCATAATACAAGCCATCACATGCTACCACAATAATAAATAGACATGAAGACATCAATAGTATTGGTTCAATCCTTCATTCGAATATCACAATATTAAAATAAGGTAAATATGCTCAAACAAACCAATACCAATCTCATCTCGAGTACCACTATAATAGTCATCTCTCAAGTCAAAACTAATCCTCAAATAAGCCTCCCCCCATACACACATTAATAATAATACTTACATAAGCCCCACACGGGTAACATAATAAAAATATACCTTAAAAGATGAGTATCATGATAACTCCCCAATCTATAACATACTTTACATGTATGGTTAGGTACTTAATCCATTCTGAAGAAAGTTAAGTCATAACCTGCCTCAAAAAGTCGAATCTCAATCCTGGACCCTTCAATATGAAGCCTTTCTTTTATGCGCGGCTTAAAAATGAACTAAATCTATCAAAAATGTAATCTACAAGTCAAAAAAGTCTAATAATATTCATATTAAATATTTTTGTTTTGGGTACAAAAACACTTCGAACATCCCGAAGAAAAGAAATACTATTGAAGTTTTTTATGTAAGAATCAAATATTATATACCTCAAGGATCCTAGATGTAAAGACCATTGAAAAACAAGTTAAAATTGAAGAAAAAAACCATTCTCTCTAACTGGGTAAAATTCCAGAAATACAAAATTGAAATCAGGGTTTTGAAGATGTTTTTGAGATAAATTCACCGAATAAAGATTGAAATCAAGTTTAGAAGCTCAACCAAATACTTTTGATGAAAAACTCTCTTTAAGATCATTTTTTCCGAGATCCTAAATTCCAAAAATAGTTAAAATTGAGAAAATGGAGGATTTAATAATACCTCATGATCGCGGTCCCCAAATCACGATTGCAAGGTTTAATTTGACCTGCATAAGAAAAGCAATTGTAATCGCGAGAGATGGGTCTCACGGCAATGACGATCAAACCCGACCTAATCAATTTAATATCTCTTTGCGAACGTGGTTACCATCTCATATTCATGATGAATAATGAACTTTCTTCTCCACGATTGTGAAGGTTAGCCCACGAATGCAAAGAAAGATTGATGTTGCACCAGCTGAGAACAATTACTTGAAGGGAAAAAGGTCCATACTCTTTCAAATAGACCCTCGAGATTCATTTTGGATCCCATAGAAATAAACCAATAATGCTAGTAGACTAATTTGATGTTTCACACTTGACAAAATCATCAGATTTATCAAATGAAGTCTTCTTTAACAAGTTAAACCTTGGGGCTCTATTAGGCTAAATTTAGATATTTTTACATCCAACAGGTCAAACCTAAATATGAAAGACCAAAATCCGAACCAATCATGTTACTAACTCAAAATTGACATTTCAGATCTAGGAGAACTGATAGAATCACCATTAGATACCCGAATCACAAAAATTTGATCAATGTCAAGCTAATTAATCTTGGACGTATTTATATGTCCAATCACCAACATTCACCCATATTTGAACTTGTTTCATGAGATAAAACGTGCTATTTTTATTACATTTGAGCCCTAATTGTGTTTCGTATCTAACCAACATGATTAGTGATGCAGGATGAATTTCTAGCGGATTTAGAAGAAATTGGATGCATTAGATGAAACAATTGACTAATGAGGTTATTGATTTGATTGTATTGAATTGACAAGGCATTTTCAGTGAAGTTGGGAAGAATGCAGTGAAAGGCGAATGAAGTAGAAAAACAACCAGCTATTCTTGCCTTAACCAAATTTTTGGATGACAATTCCAGTTAGGGGTCGCGATATGCCCGCGACGCGACCCCTAGTCAAGTTAAATACCTACCGCGACACGATCCCTATTCAAGTCAAGTACCTATCGTGCCACGACCCTCAGTCAGGTCAAGCATGTATCGCGATGCAACCCTAGATCTTTTCTAGAAGAAAATCATCCCAACTATAAAAGGAATACTTTAACAAAATTGAAAACACTTTTGACAAGCACAACAACGGTGAAAAAGTACAAAAATCTCTCTTTTAGAGTTCTTAGACATACTTTTGAACTTCTTCCCTTAAATATTAATTCTTGGTATGATTAATTACTTATTTTTGATGTTGAATTCAAACATGAGTGGCTAAACACCCTTGTTTTGGGGTTGAGGCCAAGAACATGATTACGCTTTTATATTCTTTATCATAGTTTCTTTTGGATTGTAATCTTGGTTGTTCTTAATTTCTTGAGCTTACTATTTTGATGAATGGACACCATTAGAATAAATCTATATTTCTATGTAAATCCAGGAGGAGAATCGTAGGCTAGAACGAAGAAATTAAGGAGCAAGGTCTTATCCTTTTATAAAATAAAGGGGTTTGAATTAGAATCTAGGATAGGGATATACCTAGAAGCCTTGCTTGGTTCAATTGCAAAAAGATAACTTTATGAATCTAGATAAATTACTGTATCTCTGTGGGAGCTATAGTTGCAATATTCAATAGATAGAAGATTTGAGGTCTGGAAACCAAGATTGAACTATAAACCCTGCGAATCAAAAACCCGATAACCAACTAGAATGTGATAAGAAGATAGAATTGTATGGTTGTTAGATGTGCCTCAACCTGGAATTCTCATCATTACTGTTTGCAACCGTTGTTTGCTTGCTATTGTCACAAATTGCTATTTCTTATTTATTTATAATTTTTATTCACAATTTCACATTCATCTTGATACTTTACAACAATTAATACCTCTTTATCTAAAACTAAAAGTTGGTTAAATTTCTAGTTGCTTAGTCCTTGTGGGAACGATATCTGACTGTCTAAGTCACTATATTATTGGTACGATTACATGCACTTATGTGTGTGTTTGAGTCACAATAAGTTTTTGGTGTCGTTGCCGGGGACTAGTATAATTAGTACTTTGCTAAATTTTTGGTTTTTGATAAGAAGTTTAAGTGTTAAAGACTTGATTTTAGTGGCTGAATTTTTACAGGTTTAGCTGAATACAGGACAAGCGAGAGATAAAGAGTTTGTAGATCCTTTTGCAGAACCAGAACTGATATTTCAACAAAGCTAAAGAGCGTTATATCCCATTCAACAGGTTCAAATGGCTGAAAAAGTTGATCCTATCGATCCAAATGCCAGACATATACCAACTTCGGTTATCCTAGTTATTCCTGCTCAACCAACTACTAGACTTGTTTGTGAGGTGTCAATCCCACTCATGAACCATGCTACTAACACTATTAGCAAGGCCGTGACAAGTGGTCGATTTGAATTAAAGCAGAGTATGGTGCAATTGCTGAATTCTGTGGGGCAATTTTCTAACCTTTCACATGAAGACCCGCAACAACACATACAAACCTTCCTGGAAATAACGATACTTACATTTCTGCTGGGGTGAGTACTGATTATGTCAGATTGACACTCTTCCTTTTTATTTAATTGGGGAACCAAAGAGGTGGTTACATGCCGAACCACCACTTTTCATTACTTTTTGGAAAGATCTAGCTCAGAAGTTCCTTATTCAATTCTTTCCATCTAGAAAGACTGCACGTTTGAGAAGCGAGATTCTGAGTTTTTGAGAGAAAGAAGGAAATAATCTCTACCAAGCTTGGGAGATATTTAAAAGTATGCTCAGAAATTTCCCTCACCATCATTAGTCTAATGTTGTTCTCTTAGATTTAGCAGTAGGTGGGCAAACTCTTGAGAAGACTTATGACGAATTATACATACTGATGAATCAGATTTCACAAGGGAATCTTGAATGGCATGCTGATTCGAGGAGTGATCCAAAGAAAGTTACTGGTGTGTTAGAGGTAGATTAGTTCATAGCATTATCAGCCCAACTTGCAGCAATACAAAATTAGATTCTTACTCAGCTGAGCAACATGGTTGGGGGTTTCACAAGTAGTAACTATAGCTAATGCAGTCCAACAGGTGAATTCTTGGCATGAGATTTATGAAAGTAGGGAACACGCGGAAGATGCTTGGGCGGTTAATCCAGATTCTGTGAATTATGTGGGGAATGCGAATCATCCAGGGCAATAGAAAAGGAATCACCCAAATTTCTCATAGGGTGGAAATCAGACACAAAATAATAATTAATATAAGAGGACAGTGCAACAAAATCAATAGTAGTTTTAGAATAATCAGACTACTACTCAAACAAGTAATATGAAGGAGATGATGAAATAACTTTTGGTGAATAAAACACAGTTTTTCGTAGATTTAAAAAGTCAATAGTTGATCTCTAGGAATATGGAGTTGCAACTCGGTAAGATTGTGGGAGCAAAAAACACAAGATCTTAAGGAGGATTACCTAGCGATATAGAGGCGAATCCAAAGCAGGTAAATATAGTTATGATAAGGAGTGGGTTGCAGTTAAAGGAGGTGGTACCTGAGCAGATTAATTCCACATCTACTGATGAGGATCCTAAATCTAATGATTAGAAATGGGTCAAAGAAAAAGCTTCAAGTGATGAAATTCAAGTGGAGAAGAAGACTTTACCTTTATCTTTTCCCTAGAGGTAAAGGAAGCATAAAGAGGAGGCCAGTTACAAGAAGTTCTTGGATCTTCTAAAGAAGGTTCATGTAAATCTTTCTCTCATTGATATTCTATAGAGTGTTCCAAAATATGCAAAATACCTGAAGAACATAGTGTCCAATAAAAATCGGTTGATAGAGTATGCTACAGTTGTACTTACTGAGGAGTGCACATCCAAGATACAAAATAAATTGCCCACGAAGCTGAAAGATCCAGGTAGTTTTACTTTGCAGATCACTATTAGGAAGACTATTAGTGTTCGTAGATTATGTGACCTGAGGGATAACATAAATCTTATGCCCATATCTTAGTACTAAAAGATAAGTCTTGGGAGTCCCAAACCCATGACCATTGTTTTGTATTTGGTTGATAGGTCCCTTGCTAGGTCGGATGGAATTATTGAGGATGTCTTAGTCCAAGTGGGACCACTGATTTTTCCTGTAGACTTCGTGATTCTTGATTTTGAAGTTGCTGCAGTTATTCCATTTATTTTTGGACGACCATTACTACCAACAGGGCAGTCACTAATTGATGTAGCAGCTGGGAAGATGATGATGAGAGCTCTTGATAAAGTAAAGGTTTTTGATGTATACCAGGCACTGAAATTGCCGGCTATATATGAAAAATTGTCTTTCATATCAATTATTGACCTTGCATTTGAGTTATATTAGTTTTTGTTTGAAGATCCACTAGAGCGATTTTTATGGAGATGTAGAGGTATTAGAATTGGTCTAAGACATGAATTTGGTAGATGCGGGAATGAGAAAGCTACCTTTTGAGCCATTGAACAGGCAAATTAGTCTATCATCCAAAACTTTAATTAATGAAGATCCAAAATTGGAGCTTAAGTTTCTTCCTCCTTACTTGAAATATGTTTACCTTGGTGATAATGATACCTTTCCTATTATTTTATCTGCATATTTATCTGATGTACAGGTAAAAGAAACTATGACTATTTTTTTTTTTTAAAAAAAGGTGATTCAGTGGAAGATGTCTGATATTACCCGGATAAATCTAGTTTTTTGCATTCACAATATATACATGGGTGAAGATTCAAACCAAAGGTGCAACAACAATATATATTGAATCCGGTGATGAAGGATGTGGTGCGAAAAGAGGTAATCAAGTGGCTTGATAATGGGATTGTTTATCCAATTTCAGAATGCAAGTAGGTAAGCCCAATACATTGTGTCCCAAAAAAATATGGGATGACTGTGGTTACCAAATGAAGCTAATGAGTTGATTCCCACTCGCATGGTGACTAGACTGAGAATTTGTATTGACTATCGAATGTTGAATGAAGCCACAAGAAAGGACCACTATCCTATCCCATTCATTGATTAGAGGTTGGATAGGTTGGCGGGGTAGGATTACTACTATTTTCTTTATGTTTACTCGAGTTATAATCAGATCACCATTGCGCTCGAGGACCTAGAAAAAACTACTTTTACTTACCCATATGGCATGTGTGCATTCAGATGCATGCCTTTTGGACTCTGCAGTACACCTGCAATATTTCAGATATGCATGATAGCAATTTTCTAAGACATGGTTCAAGAATTTATTGAGGTATTTATGGATGACTTCTCTATTTATGATAATTCTTTTGATGTATGCTTGCAGAATGTAAATCAAGTCTTAGCTCATTGTGAAGAGATAAATCTGGTGCTGAATTGGGAAAAGTGCCACTTTTTGGTCAAGAAAGGAATAGTCCTTGGCCATAAAGCATTATATAGAGGACTGGAAGTAGAAAGAGCCAAAATTGAAGTGATTGACAAACCGGCACATCTGGTAACAATCAAGGGAGTGCAAAGTTTCTTGGGACATGCGGGTTTCTATAGGCATTTTATTCAGTTTTTTTTGAAGATTGCAAGCCTGATGTATGAATTGTTAGGAAAAGATGCCATGTTTGATTTTGGGGCAGATTGTCAAAAAGCTTTTGAGAAGCTGACCGAAGCACCTATCTTGATTTCTCCAGATTAGGATTTGACGTTTGAGCTAATGTGTGATGCTAGTGATGTAGCTATGGGAGCAGTTTTGGGGCAAAGAAAAGACAAGGTATTTCACTTTATTTATTATGCTAGTAAAATTTTGAATGAGGCCCAAACAAATTACATAGTTACGGAGAAGGAGATGTTAGCACTGGTTTATGCATTCGGCAAGTTTTGATCATAATTGGTGGGCACCAAGGTAATTGTTCATACTGATCATGTCGCCATCAAGTATCTCTTCAACAAAAAAGATGAAAAGCCATGATTTATCTGGTGGATTTTGTTACTGTAAGAATTTGACCTAGAAGTTCATGATCTAAAAGGAGAAGAAAATTAAGTTGCAGACTATTTGTCAATGTTAGAGACTCGTGACCATGTTGTTGATAACTTTCTTTGTATTTGGGAAAAGTTTTAGGATGAAAAATTATTGTCTATAGAGGTGTGTAGTCCCTTAGTATGCGGACATCATGAACTTGTTGGTGAGTGACTTTTACCCTCCTGAAGCTACAATTCAATTGAAGAAGAAATTGCTACATGATTCCCATGCTTACATATGGGACGAGCCATTTCTGTTCAAGCAGGGTCCTGGTGGAATTATATGTAGATGTATTCCAGAAGCTGAATTCATACAAGTGCTACAAAAGTGTCATTAATCTCTTTATGGTAGACATCATGGGGGTGATAGAACAACCAGAAAAGTGTTCCAATCTGGTTTCTTTTAGCCAATATTGTTTAGAGATGCCGTGGCTTTCGTGAAGAGTTGTGATCAGTACCAGAGGCTAGGTACAATTTCAATGCATCATGAGATGTCCCTAAACAACATTCTTGAAGTTAAAGTATTCGATGTTTGGGGGATAGATTTTATGGGACCATTCCCACCATCCAATGACAATTTGTATATCCCTGTGGTAGTTGATTATTTTGCTAAGTGGGTGGAAGCCGAAGCTTTCCCCACTAATGATGTGAGAGTGGTATTGAAATTTGTGAAGAAGCGCATATTCTTTTGATTTGGCACTTCTAGATCTATAATCAGTGATGAAGGTACACATTTTATTAACACATAGTTTAAAAATCATTTATCTAAATATGGTGGTAGGCACAAGGTTGCCACTATGTACCATCCTCAAATATGTGGTCTAGTTGAGGTATCCAATCGGGAGATACAGTAAATACTGTAGAAGACTATTAATAGGCAACAAAAGAATTAGGACAAAAAGCTAGATGATGTATTGTGGGCATACAGGACATCTTATAAGATGCCCATAGGAACCTCTCCATAGTGTTTGGTCTATGGTAAAGCCTATTATTTGCATGTAGAGCTAGAACATCAAGCTTATTGGGCAGTTAAGAGGTTAAATCTTGACACAAAGGCCATTGGAGAGAAGATATTGTTATAGCTTGTTAAACTTGATGAATTTTATCTCCATGCCTATGAGAATGCCAAACTATACAAGGATAAACCAAGAGATGGCATGACAAGCATATTCAACACAGAGTGTTTGAACCCGGACAATTTGTTTTGCTATTCAATTCAAGGTTAAAGTTATTTTGGGTAAATTGTGATCTAAATGGTTTGGGCCTTTTGAGGTGGTGCGAATGATGACCCATGGAGCAGTTGAACTGTAGAATAAATAAAATATCGAGAAGTTTTTGGTGAATGGACAGTGTGTGAAGCATTATTGGGATGATCATAGAGACAAACACAATGTATCCATCACTTTTACTAATGAGTAAGACTGATGTTGAGTCGTGCCACTACATTAAATAAGGCTCTAGTGGGAGGCAACCGCGAATGTAATGTAACATTTCTTAGTTGTTAAAGAAGAAAAAAATAAAAAAATACAAAAATAGGTGTCGTGCCACAACCAAAACTAAGGAACTGAGTGGGAGGCAACCCACTATTTAATAAGTTATTTTGTTATTTTTGCTAATTTTGCAGGAATGAGAATGGAGGTGGCATGTGAAAAATGAGAGTTAAGTGCGACAGTATGAGGGAATGCTTTCAGGTAAGTAAATATTCACTTTAGCAAAAATTAGGGGTTAAAAAGTAAAGGGGGGATGAAATATTCCCCCAAGATGCATGAATTAGTGAAAAAAATTCCTTAGCCGATTTTTTTGAGGAAAATTCCAGTGTACCCTTGTGATAGCCCCACAATGCAAGGCCCATTTGGGTCAAGAGGGGGTCGCGATGCGAGGCCCATTTGGGTCAGGTAGGGGTCGTGACATGAGGCCTACTCCCATTCAATTTAAAATGTTCAAGCCGACCCACCTAATCCCCCTTCCCTTTATATACTTCATTTTGTTCATCCTTTTTCTTTACAATTGAAGCCTAGCTGCCCACCTTTTCCATATTCTTATTTCTCTCTTTAAAAGTGTGCATCATCCACTCACACAACAAGAAGCCTTCATTCATTTGTTCAAGATCACTAAGGTAAGATTTCTAATTTCTTATTCCTTTAATGGATGAAGTGCAAACAGTAAAGTATATGCTTATTGCTACTTAGTGGGATAAATTGTATTCATGAAATTTGTTGGTGCTAATTAACTTCCTATTATGATACCTAAATTTTGGTTGTTTTATTGTTCTGGATTTGGACTGATGCCGTGTATTGTCGAGGAATATAGCCCATGTGATTGATTAGTTGTGGATGGGTGTAATGCTTTAAGATATGGTACAAACGGTAGTAAGTCTATTATTGCTTTACTGCATTACTAGTCATTATGTGTGAATTTATGTAGAAATGTCACTTTGGGTTGGTACATGATTGAAAGTTATGTGTATTGATCAACTTAATGGCATAAGGTTCCTAGGGAGTTATTTACTGCAGTACTGTGGATTGTTATAAGTTGAAAGTTGTGCTTGTGCGTACTGTCTTGATTAGGGGAAGTCTGAGTACCCAAATTTCTTATCTACACACCTATGCTAGCAACTAAGTGTTGGGTATTTAACACCTTCTCCCATTTAGTGTTTGCTAGTATCCAGAAGGTGTTTTCTTTGATGAGTTTGCTGCATGTTGTGATTACTAGGTAAAATATCTACTCGTTAGCACAAAGTCAAGGCAGCGGCTGGAACATCTGAGCCATCACAAAAGCATAATAGGTAAGTTGATCGTGTACCCTGAGCTCCTGCTCTTCCACCTGGACAATTTGTGAGATATGGGTCGAGATGGGTTGTTGAACCATGGAAAAAGTGGTATGCTTTACACGCAAAATCTAAATATTCAATTGACTAATTCATTGATCAAGCTAGCTTATTAAGAGTTTCTGAGCATGGTATGATGGATTGAGGTATTGCACATGGATTTTTTATCCGAGCAGCCTCATTATTGCAATGTGAGTCTTGTTAGAGAGTTCTACACAAATTAGGACCCACGAGATCATGATTAAGAAGATAAAATAAGAGGCCAGGTGCTTATGTTACTTCTCATACATTGAACATTTTTCTAGGTACACCAGAGCTAGATGTTGAGCCCTTGAAGTAGCTGGATATTGAGCCGCCTTATGTATATGTCTTCCATCTGTTATGTGGAACTCAATCCACGGCCAGGTGGATCCGTCATAAAGATAGTGGCATTCACCTGACATTACCCTTCAATCAGATAAATAGGGTGGCCTGCATGTGGGTAAAATTTATATATACTTGTCTCATCCATGGGAGATACTTCACTAAGGTGACACATGATATGGTGTGTCTGATGTATTCCCTAATGCGTGATGATATAGATATGAATATGGGTGCTATTATTTTTTCTTCTATGAAGAGGGTGTGGTTCCATGCTGTGCGTAGGTTTAGATTTGGTGGGTTACTGACGAGATGGTTGAAATAGAAGGGTGTTGAGGAGGAGGAGGACTGCCATTATAAGCCGCTAGTGGTCACTAAGCCAGTTGATTTGTCCCCTACTAAGGGGATCACAGGGACTCATGTCCTGGTGTTGACTATGCCTGAGCGTCTGGCTCGAAATGATATAATCACTGCCTAAATATATGGGTTTCAGCTCCTGCAGTTGCGGATAGGGGAATGCCCAGCGACACAGTAGGAGATTCAAGTTGTTGAGCTTGACTATCCTCTAGGATATCATACGACGACTATGTTTTGGATTGGCCCATACTTTCTAGAACTGATAGATTATAATGTGCCCACTAATGAGGAGCATAGAATGTAGGATTCAGATGTAGAGTCAGATGAGAAGGGTGATACAGACTTAGGCACTAAGGCCTGTGGACCAAACTCAGATGATGATATAGATGACATGTGACCAGGTAGTTGCTCCCTACCTCATGCTTAGTTTACTTTGCAAGCACTGGGACAGTGCTTTCTTTTAAGTATGGGGTGATGGAAGTCTCATTCCTTATACTCATTTCTGTCTTTATTTCTATTGGACAATTTGAATTTTCACTTTTGGATGTTTTTAATTTTCTATTAGCATTCTAGCTATTCGGAACACTTAGTAAGTTGAAAGTATTGCCGCAATTTGCCCTCAAGGAATTTTTCGTGTGTTGCTTTAGTTTAAAGTATTTATTTTTGCCCTCTTTGGCAATTTCAGTCATACTTAGTTTTCCTCCCCTATGATAGATGGATGACGACCATCTTAAGGGGAGTTAGTCTTTAGAAGCTAAGAAATTGATGAGAACCCAATCATGATTTTTGAGAAGTACTTTGTGTTGGGCCAATTCTATAGTGACTTTGAACAAAATTGTTTTGAAACAAAAGAAAAAAAGAGAGTTATTTTTACATTCTAAACCATAATAGGTGTAATACGACTTGTTGGCTTAATATTGAATTTGACAAAGCTCAAGATCGGGAATAGGTAGGATCCAATTTAATTCGTTGCACGCACCGTGAGTGTGAGTACTTGTTTATCTTCTATATGTATAGGAATGTCTAGAACTTGACCGATATATTTACAAAGTTAAATAAAGGGTGTTGGGTGTAGGAAGTGATTTAGACATTTCTTTGTTAGCCGAACTATAAAGACTTTATTTACCTACCCTTATGCATATCCCTAGTTAGCCCGGCTGAGTCTATAGCCTGATTTCTTTGGTAGCCTCATATGAAGCCTAACCCTTTCTTTGATAGACCTTGATTCGATCCATAAATCCTAAGAGCTTTAGTATAGATGATTAAATGAGTAGGGAGTGTGAAATTGAAATATGAGAAAGGTGAAAGGTGAAAGTGAAGCCCTAAAGAAATAGTTATTTGTGTGTTTAATTGTGATGGTTAGGAGTTATCGAAAATTTGAAAGAAATTTTAGTTTTTGTAGCCTGATTTTTGTTACAATGAACCTGTTTTGGCCCTGGTCCACCTCGGACATTATGCATCTCAACCAAGAAGAATACCTTAGGTAGAGGGTGGCTATTATAGGGGTGCATAATAGTAAATGGATATGAAGAAGAGTTGAAAAAATGAATCATGATGAAAAAGAAATATATACTCCTACCATAGTTTATGTTAATGGCTTAATGAGAGTTGGGATGAAATGAATGATGTTTGGAAGTAATAAAGTGAAAAAATTGGGTTGATAAAATGTGATTTTGATTGAATGTTGACATGTGTTAAAGCGTTTAGGGAGATTAGTCACTATTTCCTTAGTAGTTCCTACCCGTCCCTTAGCCTACATTGCAACCATGAAAGACCTAATTGATTCTACATTTCAACATTCGACTATTAGTGGAATAGTACACTAAGGACAAGCTTATGGTTCATTGTCTATCATGTATGAATTCTTTGTTGAGAGTGAGTGATTGAATTTTGATGTTCCCCTCATGAGAAATATTGAAAAAAAAACTGTGAGTGGTATGGGAAAACTTTCTTGTTGTGAGGGTGCATCTGGATGAAAGTCCGGATTACTTGTTGTGTTGTTTGATTGAGTGATTTGGTTAAGTTTGCCAACAAATCAGATATCGCTATTGAGATGATGAGGTTTGAAACAAATTGTTCATATGCATAAAAGTATTTTTGACATGTTTTGAGATGAAAAGTCATTGTTATAAATTGTAAGTGACCAACACAAACATAACTCTTAGGTTGTGATGTGAAACTTATTTAGGTATTGTGTTTGTATCTGTTCGAGAACGAACAAGGTTTTAAGTGTGTGGTGGTGATCTTGGGCGTATTTATATGTCCAATCACCGACATTCACCCATATTTGAACTTGTTTCAAGAGCTAAAATGGTTTATTTTTATTATATTTGAGCCTTAATTGTGTTCCGTATCTAACCAACGTGATTAGTGATGCATGGTAAATTTATAGAAGATTTGGAAGAAATTGGATGCATGAGATAAAACAAGAGACGAATGAGGTTGCAGATTGATTGTATTGAATTGAGAAGGCATTTTCAGTGAAGTTGGGTAGCATGCAGTGAAAGGTGAATGAAGTAGAAAAGCAACCAACTATTCTTTCCTTAACTAAATTTTTGGATGACAATTCTAGTGAGGGGTCGCGTTAGGCCTGCGACGCGACCCCTAGTCAAATCAAATACCTACCATGATGCGACCCCTACTCAAGTCAAGTACCTATCGCGGCGCAGCCCTCATTCAGGTCAAGCATGCATCGCAGTGCGACCCTGGATCTTTTCTAGAAGAAAATCGTCCCAACTATAAAAGGAACACTTCAAAAAAATTGAAAACACTTTTGGCAAGCACAATAGCGGTGAAAAAACATAAAAATCTCTCTTTTAGGGTTCTTAGACATACTTTTGAACTTCTTCCCTTCAAGATTAATTCTTTGTATGATTAATTACTTATTTTTGATGTTGAATTCAAACATGAGTGGCTAAACACCCTTGTTTTGGGGTTGAGGCCAAGAACATGATTACTCTTTAATATTCTTTATCATAGTTTCTTTTGAATTATAATCTTGGTTGTTCTTAATTTCTTGAGCTTACTATTTTGATGATTGGACACCATTAGAATAAATCTATATTTATATGTAAATCCAGGAGGAGAATCGTAGGATAGAACGAAGAAATTAAGGAGCAAGGTTCTTATCCTTTTATTAAATAAGAGGTTTGAATTAGAATCTAGGATAGGGTTATACCTAGAAGCCTTGCTTGGTTCAATTGCTAGAAGATAACTTTATGAATCTAGATAAATTGTTGTATCTCTGCGGGAGATATAGTTGCAATATTCAATAGATAGAAGATTTGAGGTCAAAAAACCAAGACCGGACTATAAACCTTCCGAATCAACAACCCGATGACCAACTAGAATGTGATAAGAAGATAGAATTGTATAATTGTTAGATGTGCCTCAACCCTGGAATTCTCATTATTACTATTTACAACTTTTGTTTGCTTGCTATTGTCAGAAATTGCTATTTCTTATTTATTTACAATTTTTATTTACAATTTCACAATCATCTTGATACTTTACAGCACTTAATGCCTCTTTGTCTAAAACTAAAAGTTGGTTAAATTTCTAGTTGCTTAGTCCTCATCTGACTGTCTAAGTCACTATATTACTGGTACGATCACGTGCACTTGCGTGTGTATTTGAGTCGCAACACTAATCACTTATAGGACTACTAAAAACCTTAAATCCACTCAAATCGCTCTCGAACACTTTGAGGACCATGTCAACCATCCCACAACTCATTAATGATACTCCCTTTATTTAAAAAAGAATGGCCTAGTTTCCTTTCTAGTCCATTTTAAAAAGAATGACCTTTCACTTTTTTGTTAATACTTTAATTTCAAGTTTTCACATTTCATGTTTAAGACCACAAGACTAAAAGGGCATTTTGGTATATTTGGCATAAAGTAAATTTAATACCACAAGATTCAAAAATCTTTTTTATTTTCTTAAACTCCGTACCAAGTCAAAATTGGTCATTGTTTTTGATATAGAGAGACTATATAGCTACTACAAGGAAGGGCAAAGTGGCTAAATCACCTAAAAAACTGAATATCACACACCAACTATGAGAAATCCACCAATCCACATGTGATGTGTGAACAACGACAGTTGTGTACCATAGTCAGTAGCTAGATATGGATAAGGGGGCATGGAATACATATGATGACACGCGTTCATCCTCGAATGTAAAAATAAATAAGGTTCCTGAATCATTAAAGAGCTACAGGTATCTACTTCTCATACCTAACCTCCCACATAGCCTCCTTAATTAGGCGATGTCTCCACTGAACATTCACAACATCAATAAGCTAGGACTACAACTTCCTAGTTTGTCTGTCTAGGATAGAAATAAGCCCCTCCTTAAAAGAAAAATCATGATCTAGTGAAACTGAATCCCTTAGGATTATAGAAGAATCATTTGGACAATAGCAGTTCAGCTTCAAGAGATAGAATACCAGAAGAAACATCTGACAAATGCGGAGGAAAAACTAGTCTATATTCCATATCTCCAAACTTCTCAAGAATTTCAAAAGGTCCAATAAACCTAAGACTAAGCTTCCATTTCATCGCAAATCTCATTACATCCTTTTTGGGTGACACCTACAACAAAAATTGCTCCCCAAGCATGAATGATACATCACAAACTCGTTGATTAACATAACTATGATGCCTACTTTAGGCATCCATAAGTCTCTAATGAATCAGTCTAACTTGATCCATCGAGTTTCTTAATAAATCAATTCCCCATGGCATAACCTCAAATGAATCAAACCATTCTACGGAGGATCTATACCTTTGTCTATATTTAGTCTAAAAAAAGTCCATAAGAATGTTGGAGTGGTAGTTGTTGATGTAGGAAAACTCCTCAAGAGCATGAACTAGTACTAATGGCCACCAAAATTCATAACACACACTAGAAGTATGTCCTCAAGCACCTGAATAGTCCACTTGGACTGGCCATTGCTTTGAGGGTGAAAAATTATACTCATCTCACATTGAGTACCCAACTTTCTTTACAAAGAACTCCAAAAATTAGAGGTAACATGAGTATCTCTATCAGAAATAATGGAGATAGGCACATCATATAATTGAAAAATCTCAGGAATGTAGACTTTGACCAATTTCTCCTTATTATAGTTCACATTCACAGGTACAAATTATGCTAATTTAGTCTACCTATCCACAATAACCTAAATAGAATGACACTTTCTCAAAGTCGAGGATAGACCAATAACAAAATCCATACTGATCTTCTTATATTTTCACTTGGGACATAGTATTCTTTACAAACTACCATTCTATCACTAATGCTCATACTTCACTTTTTGACAATTCAAACACTTGGCTACAAACTCCATAATGTCCTTTGTTCATACCATACCACCAATTATGTTACTTCAAATCATGATATGTCTTAGCTGCTGATAATTCTCAAACTTACATTCAATTTAAATATAAGATGGACATTGTTAAAATAATTACCCAACTAGAGTCGGGGTCAAATCCACGAGAAGTGCAAACTTAGTTTTCAATGCCTATATGTGTTGGTAGTTAACTAGACGTTAACTCATAGTGAAACATTAAATAACATGTAAAATTAACTTGAGGGTTTGGTTTGAATGATGTTTAAACACAACAACAATTTAACATTATTGAGAGTTTGCAAAATCAAGGAGTGTTACCAAATGGAGATGAGTCTTGGGGTTATGCAATCCTGGGTAGGAGTCATGCATGAGTGTTCAACAATTTGTCCAAGTTTAATTAAGGGTTTTGGGTAGTCTAGATTATGGTGGTATTGGTGTTAATATTTCAATAAAACACCAAATCTCACATGTGGGTTCTTTCAATCACCTCACAAGTGTATCAAATCTACCAGTCCACTACCTCAATTTGCATTCTTATTTCTAAGATGATGCTACAGAATGATCTTACCTCAATTAACATCCTTATTTCTAATAAGATTATATGAAATAAGATAATTTAAATTAACATTCACAATTATCCCTCGCCCATATCCCCTCTTTCAAGGATGATGTAACATCCAAAGAAATTAGGGTTTGCAACCCCTAATTCACAATCAAACATGGGATAAAAGCAAAACCCATCACAATTAACTAATTACTGGACAAATAGTCAAGACCCATACATTAATCACCACCTAATCAAGAATAGCCCTAAGAGATAAATTTAGCTACTAATGGAAATAAAGGAAAGAGATACACCAGAATTTGCATTCAATTGATCCATGAAAAGCAAAATAAATATAATCCCTAAGCTTCAAGTCCAAATAAATAGCTAAAAACTCTCTTGGAAATTACTTCCCAATTGTGTATCACTCATAATATTTTTCTTAGCACTCAAAAACTAGAAAAAATAGATGATGGAAACGCGAAGGATTTAGCCTTTTTATATCTTGGAATTGTGCCTTATGAAATTCCAATATTATGCCTGCAAAACTGTCCGAGAATAACAATCATTACCTTTATCCGTGATTGCATCCTCGCCATTGCGGTACTCTGACTTACGATCACCGTACTATTATCTGCATGAACTTTTGCAATCGCGGTACATCAACTCGCGATCACAACACTTTTTCCTGTTGCGATGAATCGCAATCGTACTTTGTCAGCTCATGCTTACAATATCTAAGGCATGATTTTGAGCTGCACTTTTACCCTTTTCCAACTTTACTCACTTTTCTTCCTTTTCAGCTTTTCCTCAACTCTTTTTCATTAAATTTCCTTAAAGGATCACAAACGCTGGAAATTAGTGTATTTCATTAATGAATTAGTCTCTTATATAAAATTAACTCATCATAGTGTGCAAGAGTTTAGGTTTGAATGAGTGAAAATTTTTCCACTCATCAACAACCCCAGCTTAGAGAGCTTGTTTGTCCTCAAGCAACACTACTTCACACTCAATGAGACCACTCAACTTTTAAGACCACACTTTTAACCAAATGATCACCCTAATTTCGAACTTGATTAGCACTAACAAATAGTCAACAAAAATGAGAAGTGCTATCCTACAACTCCCCTAAAAATCAATCATATTTTCAAGGATGCAAATTACTTTTAAGAATAATAAAGTAACAACAACTAACTCTCTAGAGGTGACTCTGATTAACTATTGGTCATAAGACTTACTCAATTTTTAGTACGATTAGGCCAAGGATTTATAGGCTTTCTAAAGCCTAGATTTGGTGGCCTTCTGTGTCCTCTGGTCCTTGAGGAGCTTCTTATACTCACTTTAGGAGACATATAAAGTGCGACCTGTGGAAGATTTACCCGATCATGTGAGCAAGTTGGGACACCATCTCATGCACTATCCATATCTGGCTTGAGAGCTCTTCAAATGGCCCCGCTGAGGATGGTCTATAGTAGTCTAAGTAATTTTCAATCAACTTTCGCTACTCAATCTTCCTTTCCTACTCTTAGTAGCTACACCATCACCGTGTATCTTCAAAAAGAATGTTGGTGTCTTTGGGGCTATCCATTTATCCTCTGATATCTTCAATGTCTGCCCTCTTACGTAGCTCAGTGATCAAAGAGGAGAACATTAATATAGGCCCACCTCAATACTTATAAGTCCCTAGCTCAGAGATAACAAAAGCACCCACATTCAAAGGAATGTTGTCTAAATATGCAAGCTACTATTTGGGACTACATCACATAGATATTTGTCATATTCGTGCTCGGGGAGACATGACTGCAGATAATTGTTAGCCAGAATCTTGCCTTCATCGTGAAATCATTTAAAAAGATCCATATATTTGTATTTTCCAGAGAACTTCCCTCCTAGAGCAAAATTGTATAGCCAACAAGCTACCTAGGGCACAATCCTTGGCCTCAAATTCTCTCAGATCGACAATTGGTTACCCGTACACCTCATTAATCTCTTCAGCTCCAAAATAGACTATTTTTCCTCCAATCCTCATAACTAGGTTGGAGAGTTTCACAATGCTGAGATTCGCATAGAACTCTTATACCCACTATTCATTGTCACGACATGGCTCAGGGGCAAAGCACATCTAATCAGTCACCACCAATCTTTGGTGGAGGATCGGGAGTTTCTCAGGCACCTGCTCCAATGTAATGCCTTACTCAGGCAACAACTTCTTTCTGGCCTAATCCTGATAATATGTCGCTTGACAGTCAACAGATATGAATTAATTTTGATCGAATTTGGCCATCTTTAGCTGTTTGAGAACCTGAACACAACACACAAGCATGAACTTTTAAAGTTAGCAGGTGAAAATAATTCTATGTGATTGAGAACAACTAAAGAAATGACTTAAGGATCAAATTGGGCTTAAAGATCAAGATTTAGACATTTGGACAAACCTGTAGACATGACTTAGATGTTATGATACTGCTCTCCTGAGTCATGATTGCCATAACTGAGGACCTTGTTAGTCAAGTCTCAGGTGCTACGATCGCAACCTGTTGGATTACGATTGCAACACCTAAGATTTTATCATCCCCATTTATTTAAAGCATCAAAAATTGCAATTTCTTCAACAAAAATGTTCATTCAAGATGTATTGAACAAATCATATGAACCATAACTCATAATCACTCAAACATACCCGCTAAAACACATGAAAACTATCAATAATTTTGTTCGGGCATTTTTCCAAACACTTGGTATGTATCTCAAATTAATACTTATTTTGAACATATTTGGGTACTAAAGACTTTCCCAAAGCAAGAAAAAACCGAAGATAGCAACAACCACATAAAATAACATCAATTTAAACACTAATTACGCCCAAGAATCACAAACCCAAATTTGACCCTAAACATGCTTATAAGGATGGATTTTTCACAAGTAAAAAAGAGGATTGAAAGGGAAAACCTATTCTTATTGTGGAAATGAAAATGATTATCCCTTTAGAACCGGTTAAAATGATGCAAAATAAGTGATTTTTGGGTATTTAAAATGGGAGAGAGAAGTGGAAATGGTTAGAGGCATCTGGGACCTTTTTATAACTGATCGAGTTATGATCACATCGAGGTTCCATGATTGTAAGAGCTGAGGCTCGACTGAGGGATCCCTGAGAGTCCATATCGTGATCGTCATTTGCGCGTCGCTATCATAATAACCACGACTCCTTAGTTTTCCTATTTTTCATTTGTTTCACCTCCAAACTCAATTCCACTCTACTTATTATCTCCAATTTGCTCAAATATACCTTCAAAGTGCTAATATTTCATGGATTAATATAAAACAAAAAACTAATATAATAATCAAAATTCAAAGGATACATGCAAAATTTGTGGCAATGGTGGGTTGCCACCCATCTAGGCTTGATTTAACATCACGGTACGATGTTTAATTGCCATTAATTTGGTTCTTTATCTTGAATTAAAACAATATTCACTTCCATGGAATTGGTCACTTCCTTATCTACTATATCAATTACCAACACCACTTGTAATTCCATCAGTTGCTTCTTAGTTTTGCACACACTGAAGAAAACCTCATCATTATGTACCTGAAACCTTATCTCTCCACATTCCATATCAACTAAGGTTATTCCAGTGGCTTAGAATGGCCTACCAAAAATGATTGGTATTTCATGATCAATTTCACAATTGAGGATGACAAAATTAGCGGAAAGGATAAAATGGTCAACCTTTACTAACACATCATATAACACGCCCACGAGTTTCTTGATTGAACAGTTGTCTATTAAAAGCCTCATGGAGGTGGGCATAGGAGCATCCAATCCCAACTTTCAAAATACAACATAAGACATCAAGTTAATACTTGCTCCAAGATCATAAAATGCTTTGTCAAATCTATACACCCCGATAGTGTACAAAATGGTGTATGCACCCGGGTCCTTTTTTTTCTTTGTTATTGTGTTTTACATTATAGCTCTGCAATTATGAGTTAACTCGATAGTCTCACAACCCACAAGTCGCTTCTTTGATATCAAGTTCTTCATTGCTTTAGCATACCCTGGTATTTCTTGAAGAGCCTCTAACAATGGAATATTTATTGAAAGGTTGCTAAATTTTTAAAAAAAGTTTTTGAACTTGGCCTTTTCATCTTTCTTCTTAAGTCTTTATGGTAAGGGTGGAGGAATGTTGATTGGTGGTAATGGAGCAATTGTGGGTTTATTTACTTTTGGCGCATCACCATTGATCACTGTAGGAATTTCCTCATCATCACACTTCTCTTCAACTACCGTCGGTTTCTCAATATCCTCTTCATTGAACTTTGGAGCACTATCACTTGGATTTACTAGCTATTTTTTTCATAATTGCTTGTTCATCATGTGTCTTTTGATTGGAGTTCTCATCGATCTCAACCATAACTTCACTAAGGGTTCGACCACTTCTAGTGATGATGTCCATAACATGAGAATCATTTTTGGGATTTACCACTGTATCACTGGCAAACCTCTTTTTGGCCTAGCATTGAGTTAAGTTGAGATTTAATTTAGCCTACTTGTGATTCTAATTTCTAGATGGAGGTCTAATGAGAGGTCATGGTTTGTATTATTAAAGAGAAATCACTTTTGATCTCCATTACCATTTTGTCGGACCCTTCTACACGCATTAGAATTTGAGCCAAGACATCTTCACTCTTGATTTTTTTTTGAATCAATGCAGCTCAAATTCGTATATTTAGGCCTTTCAAGAGATGTTATGTACTAGTCATAGTCTCTCTCTTTGTCTCTATAGTCTCGATCTCTATCACGATCTCTATCCCTTCAATCTCTATCTTTGTCTCGATCCTTTCAACCTTGATTCCCACCTTGACTTTGATAGGTAGGGCGGGATCCCCTCAATTGGTTTGACAAAAACCTAATCTCCTCATCAGACTTCTCCGCTTCTTTATCTTCGTAAGCCCTAATAATTTTGGAATCAATGACATTGACTGCGTTAGGAGGAGCGCCCATTGTATTTTTGGTAAGCAAGTCAAGTTTGGTTATCACCTTGGCCATATTATCTCCCCTTTCATCCTCCTTCTTTTTTTTTCTCTTTGCTTACAAAATATGTCGTGGGGGACCCCACGGCTACCTCGGTGTCCCTTGTATGCCATCCTCTATTTTATTTTTTCACTTGCTCTAACAAAATAGATGCAACACCTTAAGATAACTAGATAGGAGAACCCCTGATTGCATTATCGATCACCATTTTGTTCAATTGATCCAATGCCCTATAGAAAATTTGGAGAAGCATTTTCTATGGCACCTCATGATTTTGGCATTGAAACAATTTATCATTGAACCTTTTCTAAACTTCATAAATGGTTCTCCTAAGTTGGCAAAAATTTTTGATCTCGTGCCGCAGTTGCAAGATTCGATAATGAGGAAAGTACCTATCTAAGAATGCACCCATGAGCTCAACCCATGAAGTGGTAGATCCTGCGAGCAAAGAACGCAGCCATAAAATTACCTCTCCCATCAAAGAGAACGTGAAAATACATAATCAGATTGACTCTTGAGAAACATGGACTATGTAAAATAGAGCACACACATCAATAACATTCTTCAAGTTTAGATTTGCATCCTCATGTACTTGGCCTCCAAATAATCCTTTCATATGAAGAATTACACAAGTTATGTGGAATACTCCATTTCCTTCCGTAGGTGGAATACAAATTGCACTAGCTCGGCTCGGATCTCCAAAATGGTCCATATCCTCAAGACCATCAAAAGAGCCATCATTACTATCGTGTTGGCTCATTGTTTCATGTATGCTATGGTCATCACCTGAGAAAAGACAAAAACAACAAATAATGTAAACTAAAATACTATGGCTAACCTAAGATCACCAATAACACCACAATAGTGAAAACTATATTTCACTCCTTGGTAATGGAGCCATTTTTTTGATAATACTCAAACTTACATTCAATTTAAATATAAGGCGGACATTTTTAATATAATTACCCAACAAGAGTTGTGGTCAAATCCACGAGGAGTGTAAACTTCGTTTTCAATGCCTACGCATGTTGGAAGTTAACTAGACATTAATTCGTAGTGCAACATTAAATATATATGTAAAATTAAAATGGGGGTTTAGTTTAATGTTTAAACACAACAACAATTTAATACTATTGAGAGTTTGCAAAATCAAGGGGTGTTACCAAATGAAGTTGAGTCTTGTGGTTATGAAATCCTAGGTGGGAGTCATGCATTGGTGTTCAACAATTTATCCGTTCAACAATTTATCCAAGTTTAGTTAAGGGTTTAGGGTAGGATAGATTTTGGGGGTATTAGTGTTAATCTTTCAATAAAATACCAAATCTCACATGTGGGTTCTTTCGAACACCTCATGAGTGTATCAAATCTACCAATCCACTACTTCAATTAGCACTCTTATTTCTAAGATGATGCAATGAAATGATCTTACTTTAATCAGCATCCTTATTTCTAAGATGATGCTACGAAATAAGTTACTTCAAGTTAATGTTCACAATTATCCCTCATCCATATAGGATCCAAAGCAATTGGGGTTTGCAACCCCCAATTCACAATCAAGTATAGGATAAAAGCAAAATCCATCACAATTAACTAATTACTGGACAATTGGTCAAGACCCATACATTAATCACCACCTAATCAAGCATAACCCTAAGAGATAAATTTATCTACTCATGGAGATAAGGGAAAGAGATACACCAGAATTTGCATTCAATTGATCTATCGAAAGCAAAATAAATATAATCCCAAGCTTCAAGTTCAAATAAATAGCTAACAACTCTCTTGGAAATCACTTCCCAATTGTTTATCACTCACAATATTGTTCTTAGCTCTCAAAAACTGGAAAAAATGGATGCTTGAAATGTGACGGGTTTAGCCTTTTATATCTTGGGACTGTGCATTGTGAAATTCCAGCATTACCTCTATAAAAATACGCGAGGATCATAATCATCTCCTTTAGCCGTGATTGCCTTCTCCCTATTGCGGTGTTTTGGTTTTCGATCACCGCACTGTTGCCTGCATGGATTCTTGTGATTGCGGGGCCTCAATTCACGATTGCAACACTTTTTCCTGTCATAATAATCGCGATTGCACTCTGTCATCTCGCGATTGCATTATCCGAGGCATGCTCTTGAGCTGCATTTTCACCCTTTTCCAAATTTGCTCACTTTCCTTCTTTTCCACCTTTTCCTCAACTCTTTTTCATCAGATTTCCCTGTCGGATCAAAAGCACTAGAAATTAGGGCATTTCATTAAAGAATTAGTCTCATACATGAAATTAACTCATCATAGTATGCAAGAGTTTAGGTGCGAATGAGTGGCAAATTTGCCACTCATCAGATGCTCTTGGATTAGTAGACTACCACAAACAATGAGCCTCCTCCAAGAATAGTCTAATCCAACCCTAACTCTCGGCATACAAACATGGCCACTAATCCTTAAAATGCCCTCAGAATTAAGAGATGCAGTCTTCACCTTACTACTCAACACTTTACGTATCATCATTAATTTCTTATCATCAAACTGCCAAGCTCTAATATAATCTATCAATAAATAACTAGCCTCAATATATATGCCAAAACATAGCTAGGTATCAAAATATCAAGTCGAACCAACTAGTTAGTCAAGACTTAATGTCTAAGTCTAAAGGTTTCTCCCCTACTATTAGATGAGCTAAACTATCTATACTTTAGGCCTTAAGTAACCGTGACCATCTACATTCTCTCATATTAATATCTTGCTGAGTGAAGAAGTACTGAAGGATACGATGATCGAAAAAAATCTTATACTGTACTCTAGACAAGTAGTGTGGCCACAATTTCACCACAAACACATTAATCTCTAATTCTAAATCATGATTAGGGCAATTCTTTTAATGAGACTTTAATTGTCAAAAAGCATAAGTCAATATAGGACCCGAGGTCAACAACTCCTCGTGCTTCTGAAAGGTCTTCTCATAATAGTTCAACCATTGAAAGGTAATCTTTTTTAAAGTCAACAAGGTCAAAGGAGTCTCAATAAAAGAGAACTCCTGCACAAGCACTATAAGAGCCTACTAATCCAAAAAAAAACTACCTATCTCAATAAGAGAAGTACATCTAGCCTAATTATGAACCACCACTACCTTGCCCGTATCAATCATAATACCATCCTTAGTCACCACATGATCTAATAAAGAAACAAATTCCAACTAAAATTGACACTTAAAGAACTTGGCATATGATTCTCATTTCTCAATCTCTACAGTACGATTCTTAAATATCTCATATGGTCAGCTTTATTCTTGGAATAAACCAAGATATCATCGATATACACAATCATAAAAGAATCCATGAATGATGTTGGGGAATTAGTTAGCTCAAAAGGTATAGCCAAAAACACATAATGACCTTACTACGTCCAAAAATCCATCATTTGAACATCTAAAGCTCTAATTTGAAACTGATTATAACCAGATATCGAGTAGATCTTATAAAATACTGAAGCACCATTAAGCTAATTAAATAAATCCTTAACACAGGGAAGAGGATACTTGTTTTTGACAATTACTTTTATTTTAATTATCGATAATCAATACACATGTGTATGTATCCATCTTTCTTCTTTACAAACATGATAGAATGACCGAAGGAGACACACCCAGTCTAATAAATCCCTTGTCTAGTAAGTCCTACATTTGATCCTTCAATTTATTCACTTTTAGTGGGGTAATCCTATAAGAAGTAATGAAAATGGGATTTCCCAGCTCAACATTAATAGAAAAATCAATATCTCGATTCAGAGGCATACCAAGTAAGTCCGTAGGGAACACATCCATGAACTCCCTAACACTTGCACAAGTTCCAATAGTAGTGAATCAATACTAATATCACAAATATAAGATAAATAAAAAAGAAATCCCTTTCCTACATATGATAAGTATATAGAAAATATATATCACCCTTCAGACATGAGCTAAGAGTACCCTTCCATTCTAACCTCAAAATACTAGGAGTAGCTAAGGTCATGGTACTGGCAAAATAATCCAAAACTGCATTATAAAGAGAGGACCAATGCATGCTCAAAAAAATATCAAAATCAACCATATCAAGGATAATTAAGTACACCTAAGTCTCAAATCATAAAAATAAGTGGGGGAGGGCAAAAATATGAACGAAAATAACAAAAGACTCACACATAGCATCAAGACCAGTAGCAAAATATGCAGACACAACAGAGAATGTAGAACCAAGGTCAAATAGTACTGTAATAAGATGATGGAAAACTGAAATGGTATCTTTAATCACTACAGTAGTGGTATCTACCTGAGGTCTTCCAGGAAAAGCATAGCACTGACCACATCTGGTACTAGAATGAGTGGTTCCTTATCTACCACCATAAGCTCCCTGAGTTCCACCTCTGGTACCTTTCAGACCTAAATCTATTTCCTTGTGTATCACTGCTAACCTCTGAAATTAGAGTTAGACAAAGCTGAAGTTGAGATCCCTACTGGGATGAACCAATCTCCCATCAAAGATAATCCCTTACTAAGTGATCAAACTTATTTCACTTAAAACACCCCTTACTAGAAGAATCATGCTATGAGGGCCCATGAGAAATAAAACACCCTACATAACCCAATGAACTAAAATAAAACCCTCGACCTATAAAGCCCGATCCTCGACTACCCAAAGCCTCATAACCCACGGACCTACCTTCTAAACTTCTTAAAGCTTGCCAAATTGATCTTCCATGTTAACCATGAGAACCTTTATGCAAGAAATTTCTACCTCAGGATGGACGACCGTTGAAATTTCTATGTCAGTGTTTCTCTTGGCACCAGTACTATCAGTAACCTAGAGAATAGTCTCAATCAACTTAGCATGGTCCCCTATACTCTACAAAGAACAACCAAAAACTACTAAATGAGTCATCGCCAACTGGTTAACTGGCAAAACTCTTAACAAACTTCTTGATCCTTTCAGGCTCTATAGAGATTCTAGTAATGGAATATCTAGGTAACACATGAAAATAAGCCTCATACTCTATAATAGTAATACAACCCTACTCTAAATGATCAAACTCATCTCTCTTATGATCTCTCAAGATATAGGTCATAAACAGCTCTATAAAAGCCTTAGAAAATAGGGTCTATGTCAACTGAGGGAAACCCACTGGTCTATAGACGACAAAAGCTCTTCCACTGTCTATCCACATCAGTCAACTTATAAGTAGTATATACAACACCATGGTACTCAAGTAAACTGAGGTTATGCATTCTCTTTTGATAATTAATAAAAAACTCATAAGAATCCTCATCAATGAAACCACAAAACTTAAGAGGGGATAATCTGATAAATATCTCAAATTTCTTCTGCTCATCGGTAGGCATAATAAAACCTGAAGCTATAGGCAAAACACCTAATCTAGGAGGAAAATTCTCAACATGAAGGGCCACTACAACAACTAGTTGTGCCCCATAGTCTGATAACAATGAGTAGTAGTAGCCTTTCCTAGCGGCTATACACCTCCTATAGAGTGAAAATCATCCAGCACAGTCGATCAAATCCATCTAAATAGACTAAAAGGAAATCAACAAATCCTAAAGTACTAGAGTAACTATTGAACCCCATGGGGCCTGAGATGGTCCCACATTCTCTGGCTGATAAGCCACCTTATCATGAATAATCAGGCTTAGGAGAGGCTACTTTAGCCCATCCTCTAGATGGATCCACTTCTATTTCTTAGCCTCTACCTTTTTCGCGGTCGTGACCCATGCTTCCTCCCGGCTGGGGCACCAATAATGGGTACTGGCTCCTCTCCCTTAACAACTCAGGATATAGTCCTCACCATGTGCATAGAAAGAATAAAATACAAGTTTAAAATATTAGATATAAATAAGATGCAAGATAATGAATAAAAATAGAGAAGTTTTCCTGAGAATATCTTATATCCTTTAAAAGATAGATACAGATGTCAAAGTACTAATTCGTGGGACTCTATTAGATATCTTGCTTTTTTATTGAAGAGACCGGTAATCCTAATGCTCTAATACCAATTTGTCATAATGCAAAAGTTTAGGTCATATGGCACCCAACCCACCCTAAGCCCGGGTAGGTAATCCCAACACTTAAAGAGATAAATAGTGTAAAACAAAAATAGCAAAACCCAAATACAAGACTTCATAAGGAAGTCAAGCAAAAACAATATAAATAGACAATAATATCTAAAACTAACAAAATATAACTTTAATCTCAATATATAATTTCATAAGTAAAGAGCACTACAACTAATAAAGAGTATATAAATATAGAAATCTGTCTTTGAAAAGAAAAATAAAGGCGATAAGGATATAGAAAGTTCAAAATTTAGTGCCAAATGAGGAGCCAACCTTTACTCCAAACAACCTCGAACACATCATAAACTTACGCTTTACCGGTTGCACTCAAACTAGGATTTGCACCAAAAAAGCTGTGAAAGTAGGAGTGAGTATGGACACTAGTATTCAGTAGGTATTATAGGCCAACTTAGCAAAGTAGAAAGCTAAACAAGGAATACTATAAGCATACTTCCACCTGCATATAGAAAAGCTCCCACTAGTGGCTTAAACTGTATCTCCTGATAAATCTATAAGTATAATAACAATATAAGAATACATAGAAATATATACATAAAATAAGGCTACGTACATGATATCAAACACGTAAAATAAATGCAAGTGATGCAATGAAATGACCACGATGTAATGTCTCAATATCACCTCTTATACACATTTTAAGCAAAAGCTTCAAAATAGGATATCATAGGGGGTTCACAATCCATATACTTTCATAATCTCAGTCTTACATCTTAATTAACCTTGTCGACATATTACTCAATTGAGGATTTTATAAAGTGTTCCATTTTTTTTCAAAAATCAGTTTTTCTCTATGGTACTAATTCCATGTATAACGATGAATCAAATGAGGGTGCATTCTCATAAAAAACCAATATAATGTAATTATTCAACTCAATAATGGTATTATATGAGGTTAAAAAGTTGAATCTTAAGCCTGGATAGTGCCTTTCATTTATGAGTGGCCTTGGAATGAACCAAATCTCAAAAAACTAATACACGAGTTAAGAAAAGTATAACGATACTCATATTAACTACTTTCATTCTGGATCCAAAAGTACTTCAAATATTGACCCCAAAGGAAAAAGGGTAAAACCAATTTTTTTTTATCTAAGAATCAGATTTCCAATACATCAAGGATCCTAGATATGAAAATCCATTGAAAAATAAGTTGAAATCTAGCTTGAAATGAAAAAAAATCATTTTCTCTCTTACAGGGTAAAACCCCCAAAATACAAGTTTGAAATCAAGGTTTTAGAGATGTTTTTGAGATGAAATTAATGAATAAGGATTGAAATCAAATTTAGAAGCTTAACCAAATACTTTTAATGAAAAACTATCTTTAAAATCATCTTTCTTGAGATCCCAAATCAAAAATAGTGAAAATAGATTTATACCATATAGGTAAACAATACCTTGGGATCATGGTCCCTAACTCATGAGTGTGAGGTTCAATATTGTTAACATAAAGTAAGCCATCGCGGTCGTAGGAGATGGTTCTCGCGACCATGATGGTCAAACTTGACCTGATCCATTCAACATCTCTTTACGAACGCAACCACCACCTCATGTTTATGCTGAACAATGAATTTCTTTCTCCATGATCATGAAGTATGGACCACAAAAGCGAAGAAATATTGATGCTGCACCAGTTGACTCCAATTAGCTAAAGGAAAAAAGAGTCCAAGATCTTTCAAATATACCCTTGAGATTCATTTGGGACCCATGGAAATATACCAATAATGTTAGTATACTAACTTCGACGTTCCAGACTTAATAGAACCATCAGATTTATAAAAATAGGCCACTTAGCAAATTAACCATTGGGACTTTATTAGGTTAAATTTAACTAGTTTCTCATCTGATAGGTCAAAACTAAACATAAAGGCTTGGAACTTGAACTAATCATAGTACTAACTCATAATCGATATTTCAAATCTTATGGAACTGACGGAAGCACTATTCGATGCTCGATCACAAAGCATTGATCAAAGTTAAACTAATCACTTATAAGGCTACTCAAATCCTGTAACCCACTCAAATCACTCCTGAATGCTTCGAGGACTGTGCCAACCATCCACACAACTCATAATTAATATATAGCAACTATGGAAAAGAAAAAAAATAGTAAAATAGATAAAAAGATAAAAATCACAAAAGGGATTGTTATAATTATAATCACATCGAGGACTCAAAAGTCACCGTACAAGAGCATTCTTACCAAAACTAAAGTCTAAGATGAATCTCCAAAAATAATAAACAAGAGTATCACTGTCCGAAAGAATGGACATTATCCAATGGCCTACTGAAATTCAATGCTCACCTTTGGATCAAAAAGTTGTTAATCAGATGCTATATTCAAGTTCTCATCTCAATCATTGGAGCATTGTTCGTACTTAGCAAAAGAAGAGCATGAGTACTATCAATACAAACACTATGTATAAATAGGCCTCATCAAATGACTTAACTCAGATCCACACTAAAACATAAACCAAATATGAGTAAATTAGCAATAAAAATATAACAAGTAATTTCAGACAACAAACCAATCCATTGATAATGAATAAATCAACCAATAACCTTACAAGATACACCAATATTTACCCATATAAGTTCAACAATCAAAGAGAGAGCTCTACAACTCCTCTAGTTACCATAATATAAACATACCAAAACATGTATCACCTAACCACTCACAAGATTAGACTTATGTCACTTAGATTTCAATGCAACACATTATGATATGCAAATGAGTAGTCAATAACTAAGAACATATAGTAATGTATTAAACCATCACAACCTCATCTCACTCTGTACAAATATATAAAGGGACCTATTTTCCAAATAGTCATGACCGACAGGGGGTCAGCTTCGTCCATATACCATACCAGTATGATACCCAATCCTTTGAATATCAACAGATAAGTAACATGTATTGGTTTGGTACCCTGATCTTCTGAATATCAATATATAAGTAACATAAAGCAGTGCAACATCTGACCCTTGAAATATGAAAATGCATGAATTCCAACCAAATATCAGTCAAGATATAATAAAGTGCACTAATTATGCAAGTACACACTTTGTCTAAACACTTAATCAAATTTAGACTCATTATTTTATGTATACTATAATATCTACCAACTCACAAAATTTTAAGTATTTCGAAAGGGTAATTCTTAAATTTCTCTTTCAATCAACAAAATGAGAAATGGAAAAAAGAGGTCTTTATTGAAGTGGCTTTGCACCTGAAATAGGACTAATACAGATCCAGAAGAATGGTTTGGGCTTTTAAAAAGATGAAGATTCAAGGGATAAAGAGACAGTCTTTTGAATAACCAAGCTGACATAAGGATTCTAGCTCGCGCCCACTTAGAGCAGATAGAGATTCTCAAACGGGAAAAAGCGGCACTCAAAATCTATTAAACAAGACTAATATTTAACTTATGAATTGACAAGGAAAGGTAATTCAGTTCTATAGCTACAATTTAAATCATAAGCTACTTCAAACATAAGTCTGAATGCACTAATCTGCTAAAGCCTTGCCTTTTTGTGTAGATTTGAATCATTCTCGACCTAAAATTAGCAAATAAAGATTAAATTTACATCTTACTCTCCATTTCTAGGCATTAGAAAACAAAACTATTGAGTTCATCCTAGTTTATAGCTTAAATCACCAATTCAAGTTTTTCACCCATTAATCCGCCCAAATCCCCCATAGTACAAGTTAAACGGAAGGATTCTATGTTAGAAAGTAAAGTCTTACAAATCTAGGACCATTTACATTTGATTTTAGGACTATCCATAGGAAATTTTCATAAATTCATCAATTGTACGATTTAACCCATGAATTTCTTCCTAATACTATATTCTAGTGATTTTATAGATTAAAATGATGAATCTATGTTAGAATGATGGTATATCGTTACTTTTAAAGTAGGAGCCCTCCAACTAGTAGGAAAGATAAAAATGTTAAGGAAGAAATAGAAAATAGGGAGAAGAGAGAAGGGAGAAGAGGAAAAAGCCCTAGCAATGACTAAGCATACTGAGGGAATGAGTTGAATTGGAAAGAAAAGGAAATAAGGTGACGAAAGTTCTGGTTCTATCAAACGACAAGATTCTAGTGACCCATTCTTTGAAAGATCCAATTTAAGTACGAAACACATTCATCGATAGCCACCACTAAAAACCTATCAATAGGGTTGTTTATGAATAGAATTAATTTGAATATTCAAACCGATTCAAAGTAATTTTGATAACTTGATTGGATTTTACAATTTGAACTGTTTTATAAATTTAATTTTAGAATATTTTAAATTTGAAATTGAATATGATTTTGTATGTTTACTATTCGAATCAATGCAAAAAATCAAAATTTATACACACATATATAGAGTAATAATTTAGTATTTACTAATTACTTGAAAAACCTAAAATCTAATGCAGCCTAGTCCCACATTAGAGTATTCTAGTTCAAAAACCTAAAACCCATACTTCTCTAATATTTATGTATTTACACAATACAAAGTCTAGTGTACAAAGACCTGATCTCTCAGCCTTATACCTCTCTTTTACATATTGTACTTTTGATTTTTTTGAACCATTGTGTTTGGATCTAAATTTCTACTTAAACTCGCAATGCAAAGTTACTTTAGGTTATTCAATGCCTATTTTTAAGATTTTTTTATTTTTTATTATATTTTCTCTAAAAATTAAAAATGAAAATTATTTCTTGTTGAAATTTCAAAATCAAACAAATCAATTCGTAAAATTGAATCAAAATAATAAAAAAAATTAATTGAATTGGACCTAGAATGAATCTAGTTAGGATAAGGATTTTAACAAATTGAAGTTTGAAATTTCAACTCGATGATGGCTAAATTCAATCTGAATCAATTAATGCACAAGCCTAGCTGTAAGATAAATGAGTAAGACAATTGCTAATGGATAATAACTATAGACATAAAAGGTTGGAAACTTATGACAAGCGTTCCAATAAAAGGTGTGTGTCACCCCAAACAACTCCTCAAAGGCAACAACTACAAAGCATGAAGTCCAATCGAGGGCAAGGGAATTACTTAAGTCGCCCAAGATGGAGCTGGGGCCGTGAGGCTCTTGTTAGACTAAGCCCCATCGAGTTATCCTTGAAGATACAAAAAGGAAGATGTGTTATAGTAAACTCCACTCACGACAAGTTAGTCAAAATTCTAATAAAGACCATGACCTTCCACAGATTAGGACTGAGTTGCATTAGGCTTAGCTGAAAAATATGGGAAAATGAGATATTGAAATCATCTATTGGGTCACCTAAGACCCAAACGAATGGTAAAGTGTACAGGAAAATGAAACCAGGCTCACGGGTGGTAATCCTCGCTATAACGTGGGGAACTTATGCACAAGATTCAGGGGACCATAAATAATGTTAAATAGACTGTGTAGATATTTAATAAAGAAATTACGAAGGAAATCCCCTCGAAAAGACGTTTATGCTCATCTTCTTTTGTGGGGCCTAAAAATTATCAATAGTATTAAACACAGGGGTGGATCTACATGGTGAGATAGAGGTGTAACGGCACCCGCACGTCTCGATAATAATTCATAGTATGTATGCATATATCTATGTAAAATATGTTATATAGGTTAGTGACACCCTGAAATCACAAACGGTGCATAGGTTTGAAGATGTGATTTAGGTCTCTTTCTGTATGTTGAATTCGATTTCGAATATCTTGGGAGAAGTATTTTTCCTCAATTTTTGTTTTCATCTTCCTTTGGTTGTTTAATAAAATTTGGCTAATAGTAGTCTTCAAGTTCCCAATTAGTAAAATGCCCTACTTTTATTTTCTTATTTTAAACAAAATAAAAACTAACTTAAACGAAGAATTGGGCTATAATAACATATTAAAAACTATGAATGCTATTTATAAATATACTTAAAACATAAAACCTATCCATTCTTTCAATTTCAAATTATTTCTTTCCCTCTCTAATTTTTTTCTCCCCCGTTCTTAATAAAAACTCATTGTTTCTTTAACTTTCTCCTTTTTGAAGCTTCATATTTTATTTTTAAATATTCTCTCTCCTCCCAAATTGTAGGTTTTATACTCTCCTCTAATTTTAGTAACTTTTTTTAAAGCTTATATATATATATAAAGCTTATATATACATATATATATGTATATATATATATGTATATATATATATATAATCAATCGGATAGGAAAAATTGATAATTAATTTGTCGTACTAATTATTATAATCGGCCAGCTATTGAAAAGCATAGTAAATTGATGTATAACATCGACCGAATCAATAATCGATTTGTCCATGTACCTGATCAAATCGATAATCAATTTGTCCAAGCAAATCAGGATTTTGATTAATTTGTAATTCTTAATAGATTTTGGTGGAAGGGATTTTTAAAAATATTCTTAGCAGTTGATGATTTGTGGACTGATTTATAATTTTTAAAACTTGTAATTAAATTTGAAATCATAAATAACTTAAAATATTCCAAACTGGGTCATTTTACAAAAATAATTATATTCTATTTAATTAAATAGCAGACTTGAAAAAGGTCATTTAACAAAGAGTCTTTGGACTCTAACATCTCTGAAAAATTTATCTTTTTCTTTAAAAGTACTTGTCATATGTCTCAATAGTTATTACGAGAAATTAACTCAAGATAAATAAAAAATATTAATATAGTCAAACAAAAAGTACAAAGTATTTAAGCTACTTCTTAAGAAAAAAATTATAACTGGGGATTCTTTTTTATGATTTCCCCCCACGATTTTAGTAGAATATAATTCATATTAGGTAGAAAATACGGAACGCCGAAGTAAATCTATTGTTTTGTTTATGGAAAAAACCTAATTGAAATAACTAAAACTAACTGACTGAATCATTGTTCTTATTAGTCAATCTCTATCACCAATGAAAGTGTATTTTGTAATAAAATATGGCACCCACAATCTTTAAATTTTAGATCTGCCTATGACTAAATGAATCATCTAAATCTAAGGAGCCCACCCCATTCCTAGTCACTAAATAAATCATCTAAATCTAAGGAAGGAAGATGAGAACTTGAAGAGTGAGACATGACTGTAATGTAAGGATACACTAGGGCTAGAAGAGTCCTACAAGATTTTTTCTTTCCAAAAGAAAAATTGACAGAAGGTGGAAGCGAGAACTAAAGTCAAGGTGTCGATGGAGATGCTCGATATATACAAGCATAGAAAGTTGAATCGTCATGCAAATATGAAGCATCGATATAGCTCCCGAGAAGAAACATCACCTTCTTTCCAAACAATAATTATAAAAAAGATCGAAAGATGGCAGTGTTACAGGATTAAAGTGACTTGATGCTTTGAAAAGAGGAAATAGATTGGGAGAAAAAAAGTGTAAAAGACATTTTGGGAGTTCATGTAGTCTTTTGCGAAAATCAATTGTATTCAATTACAAGATGAAGAGACTATCTGTATGGATATAAAAAAGATCGGTGTAGATTTGGGAAGAATCAGGCTAAATTGGGCCAATTTCGAATAAGGTTAGACTATGATATCACCATTTTAGTGAAAATGCCAACATTTTGAGGCACTACCCGGGCAGAAACGAAGGTGCTCGACATCAACTAGGGATGATGACTGAATACAAAGGACCGACAAAGTGGATAATATGTCGGGCCACAAAGGTGCCCAGGCAAATCTTGGCTGAAACGCACCAGACATGTAGTGTTTGGCTGGAATCCCCCAATTGTTTGAGATCAACATTATCTTATTGGCCGAAAACAATCTATGTACCCTATAAATAGACACTCATTTCCCTATTGTAAAGGACCTGATTTTTCTTTATCCTTATACCACACTCGGCTACGCTCTAAGATTAGTTCATAATCTCTACTTTTTTGGTTTATTTACTCTTTATTTTATATTATTTATAAAGTTCACTACTAATTCAAAGCTAAGATTGTAAAACGTGCTCTTGACTCACGAACAAATTCAACTGTATCAAAGATGGTAAGCAAATATCATGTTCTCAACTATTCCACTGACCACTTGCACACTTCCTTGAATGCAAATAAATAAAATATACTTCAATTAATGTTTTCTCAAGAGGAATATTAAGTTAACATGGACCAAGTAATGTGAAATGGATGAAAAAACATATATTCCCTCCGTTTTTAGATGCTTGTCACATTTTATGCTTGCAAGCCCATTAAGAAATTAAAAATATTAATTAAAAAGTAATTTTGTTAAATTATCCTTATTTATTATACATCTCTATTTAATACTTCTATCTTTTACATCATATTAATATCTCTATATTTATGATTATGCGTAAAAGTGAAAATAAATAATTAATATGTCTTGATTTTTCTAAAATAACAGATAGTATTGTAGAATATTAATTTTTATTAAGGATGATAAATACTTAGTAACAAAAGAAGTATGACATTGCTCCCAAATTCAAATTTGTCGACTTTGAAAGAAACGAATAATACTCATAGCTTAACCCAGGAACCGTTTGATCATGAAAATTTAAAACATATTCACTTTATTTGATATTTTCAAAGTTGAAAATAGAGTTTGAGTTGTGTTTGATGATAGTATTTTCAAAAAATATTTTAGACTTTAAATGTACTTTTTTTATAAATTGATAAAAAAATTGAGTCCAGAAAAAAAATACCTCAAAACATATTTTAAAAAAAAAATCATAAATTGTGAAAATAAATTTTAAATTTTTATGATTAAATAAATATTTTAAATTAAATTAAAATATATATTTAAATATTATGAATAATATTTATTATCAAAGATAAGAAGAAAAGGCAAATTAGAGGTGCCGCAGACCACAAAATAGAGTTCACATGTAGGATGGTTAATGGTGGTTGATAATACAACGTGTGATGGCAGAAACTTTAGAGTCAGGGAATCAGAAACAATTATATAATTTGAAGGCACAAAACATAATATCGTCGATAGGGGTGGACATTCGATTTGTTTAATTTGATTGTTGAATCGATTCGATTTTTTGATTTTCGGATTGACGAAAATGACAACCATAACCAAATCAAAATTATTTTGGTTTGGTTCGATTTTTACAAATCTGGTTCGATTATTTCGGATTTTTATTTTGATCTTAATGATTAAAGTAGTAAGCATTTAAAATTGGTGATTTTTCTAGAAAAATAATCTTTCTTTTTTCAAACCTATTTTTCATTCTCAAATATAATTAATTCAACACGTATGAAATAACCATAAATATCGACCTCGTTCAGTCATCTCCCTTGGCGTGACAGCAGTGGTCGCACTCGGCAGCGATTGCCGACGACAGTGACGAACTGAGCAAACGACTGTCGACTGCCGTTGGCGATGTTTGTTGGGAAAATCGAGTAATTTTTCCACTACAATAGAACAACTTAGTGAAATAAACTTATTCAGAACAATTGAACCAGACAGAAATTAACAAAAATACTCGACAAATAATATTGAATACTAAAAATAAAGATACCAGAAAAAATTGATAATGGAGTTCAGTCAAAAAAAGATTCTGAGCACCGCTCAAGGCAACCGTTTCTATTAATTGTGGGAGAAGAGAACAATTTTGAGATATTTAAAATGGAAAGAGGAAGAGTTCTTTTATAACTCTAAACCCCTTCCCAAATAGTAAAATTTTGAGAGAAAAGAGCCAAAAACAACAAATCTACACCTTGGCTCAATTTCAATCCCACCAAAATACAAATCTTCTCAAACAAACAAATAATAAAAAAATCTTTTGAGATGCTTCCAATTTTGCACCGTGAGGTGCCAACTTTAAATGTGCAGGATATTAACCAAATTTAAACAGTGCTTGAACTTGGACCTTATAACCACCTTGGTCAATATATCTACAGGATTCTCCGTAGTATGAATCTTCTGGAGATGTATCTCCTCCTCTTCGGTAATTTCTCGCACAAAATGATAGCAAAAATCAATATGCTTCATTCGTGCATGAAAGACTTAATTTTTTTCTAAATGAATAGCATTCTGACTGTCATAATACACCTCAAGTAGTCTTTAAGCAACCCCTGAAGCCAAATTACTTCCTTCACAGCCTCGATAATCGCCATATACTCTGCCTATATTGTAGATAAAGCGATAGACTGAAAGGCAGACTTCCAACTAACTAGCACCTGTGCTAAAGTGAACAAATAGCCAGTTGTGGATTGTTGCTTATGCAAATCACCTGCATAATCAGAATCACAATATCTAACTATGCATTGACCAAGTGATTTATCCTGCTCGAATGTCAATCCAACATCTACAGTATTTTGGAGATACTGCAGAATCCATTTCACAGCTTGCCAATGACCATTGCTCGGTAATGTATGTACTTTCTAGTAATAATAATAGCTTGTCAAATATCTGATCTCGTACACACCATTGCATACATCAAGCTTCCATGTATTCTCACTCTTTATCAATTATCGGAGATAATCTGCTACTCAATTTCAAATGAGGATCAAGTGGGGTATTTCTAGGTTTTGTATCATTGTGCATACCAAAACGTTGTAGTACCTTCTTCAAATATTTCTTTTGTCACAGCCAAAGTTTGCCCCTCTCTCTATCCCTGCTTATCTCTATGCCGAGAATCTTTTTGGCTTTCCCCAAATCCTTTATCTCGAACTCTTTACTTATTTGAGACTTCAATCTGTCAATCTCAACTTGGCTCTTTGCTGCAATCAACATATCATCAACATATAAGAGTAATTAGATGTAGGAACCATTTTAAAGTTTGCACAAATATACACAATGATCGTATTTGCTTCTCCTGTACTTCTAACCCTTCATAAACCTGTCAAATCATTTGTACCATTGTCTTGGAGATTGTTTCAGTCCATACAATAATTTTCTAAGTTTACAAAACCAATCTTCTTTACCAACAAACTTATATCCTTCTGGCTGAGTCATATAGATTTCCTCCTTCAAATTATCGTGTAAGAACGTGGTATTCACATCAAGTTGAGCTAGCTCAAAATTCAACTGTGCTACCAAGAACAACAAAATTCTAATAGAGGAATGTTTTACAACTGTAGAAAATACCTCATTATAATCAATTCCCTCCTTTTGAGCATAGCCTTTAGCCACCAATCTTGCCTTGTAGTGAATGTATTTGTTATCAGTAAATCTTTCTTTCTTTGCAAATACCCATTTACACCCAATTACCTTTCTGCCTTTCGGTAGTTGTGCCAGTTTCCACATCTTGTTTTTCTCAAGATATTTCATTCCCTTTTCCATTGCACCTTCCCAACTACTACTTTCTGTACTATGATTGGCCTCTAGGTAGGTGGATGGAACATCTTTATCAGTAACTGGAAGTACATAATCTATCATGTTAGTGAAACGAGCAGACTTCTGAATTTCTCATCTCTGTCTTCTAGCTGCAATTGGTTTTGATCGCTGTAGAGGTTCTTGGGTCAAAACCTCTTTCTCATCCGACTCATCTTCTTCCATAGTAGATTTAGTGGTGGTGCTTCGTGCTGGGGTCACCATTATTTGTTCAAACTCTACCTTCTTTGGATTACACTCCACCTGCTTTATAGTACTATCAGCTTTCTCTGAATTTACCTTATTCAACATGGCAGATTCATCAAAGGTAACATCCACGCTGATAATCATCTTCTTTAGCTCAAGACACCACAAACGGTATCCCTTCACTCCAGTATTGAAGTCTGTGAAAAGATCCTTCTTTGCTCGTGGATCCAACTTTGATTCAATCACATGATAATATGTAATAGAACCAAAAATATGCAAAGTATCATAATCAGTTGCAGGTTTTCCAGACCATACCTCTAATGGAGTTTTGCCACCTATAGCAGATGATGGCAAATAATTGACGAGATATTGAGTGTATGTCACAACCTCAGCCCAAAATATTTTGCCTAACGCAACATTAGACAACATACAACGAACTTTCTCCATAAGTGTCTTGTTCATTCGCTCTAACACCCCATTTTGTTGTGGTGTTTTTCTAATAGTGACGTGCTAAACTATGCCACAGTCTTGGCATACATCCAAGAATGGATCACTCTTGTATTATCCTTCATTGTCTGTTTGGAGAACCTTGATCTTTCTCCTTGTCTAGTTTTCAAATTGAGCTTTGCACTTAAGGAAGATTCCAAGCACCTCATCCTTGTTCTTTATAGTAAACACCCAAACTCTCTTGGAAAAATCATCAACAAAAGTGACAAAATAATACCTACCTCTGATGGATGGAGTTTTGGCAGGTCCCCACACATCTGAGTGAACATAATCCAAAATACCCTTGGTATTATGAATTGCAGTGCCAAACTTCACTCTTCATTGCTTTTCTAGAACACAATGCTCATAAAATTTAAGTTTACAAGTGTTCATCCCTTTCAAAAATCCTTGCTTGGCAAGAATTTTCAAGGACTTTTCACCAGTATGTCCCAACCGCATATGCCAAAGCTTTATTACCTCAATATCTTTATTAGTGCTAGAAGTTGCTGCTGCTACTGTCCCCAACACTGTCCTACCTTGGTAGTAGTACAAATTGTGTTTCCTCATACCTTTCAACATCACCAGTGTTCCTGAAGTTGCTTTAAGAACTCCATCTCGTATCATCACAACTAGGAATTTAGATTTAAGAGACCCTAATGAGATGAGATTCTTCTTTAACTTTGGCACGTACCACACATCCCTCAAAATTCCGGCGGATCTATCATGATTCCACAGCTTGATCGAAGCTATCCCAGTTGCTTAACATAGATTATCATTACCCATGTAAACACCACCACCATTGAGTTCCTAAAATTCAAAAAATCATTCCCTAATGGGACATATATGATAGGTACATCCTGAATCCAGTATCCACTCATTTGGATGAGATGATTTTGAAGGCATAAAAACTAAAGAAATATCTGATTCCGCATTACTTTTTCATTCTGCAACATTTGCATCTTACGGACTCTTTCCTTTATTTTTCAACTTCGAACAATATTTCTTCCAGTTCCCTTTCTCATGACAAAAAGTACACTCATCATTGGCAATGGCTCAGCCCTTTGATTTGGACCTTCCTCTTCTTCCCTTAGTCTGGCTTTGCTGACGAACCCTTACCACCAATGCTTCTTTGTATGTTGTTGATTTGCTTTTCATCTTATCCTACTTTCTCAATTCATGACTATATAAAATAGAACAAAAAACATCTAATGACACATTCTCCTTCCCATGAAGTAACGTAGTTTCCAAATATTTAAATTCATCAGGAAGAGATGATAACAACACCAAAGCCAGATCCTCATCCTCAAATTTCACATCCAAATTCAACAGGTCTGCTACTAACTGATTAAACGTAGTGATGTGTTAATTCATAGTAGTACTTGGTTGATAATCAAATCTGAACAACTTTTTATTCATAAGGATCTTGTTTTGACCACTCTTTTTTAGAAACTTGTCCTCAATGCCTTTCATAATTTGTGTGCAGAAGTCTTATTCTTGAAAGCATACTTCTGCTCTCTGGATAAGCGCGATCAAATTTTTCCACACGTCAATCGATTAATAATGCTCCAATCTCTATGTTGTACCTCTTCTGGTTTTTTTTCCTCAATAGCAATATCAAGACCTTGCTGGAAAAGAATGTCCAAAACCTCTCCTTGCCACATGCCAAAATGGCCAGTACCATTAAATATTTCCACCACCAACTTTAGATTGGACAGTGGGAACCTCTACCATGATGACGAGAGCCCGATGCCCCCGGTATAATATTTGAAATAGGATCCTTCGTTTCTTGATCTTTACTTGCCATTATAGACTTAATAAAAAATATTCAATATTACAACAACTTCAAACAACCCAATATTTTAAGAGAACTAAAGTCAATTTTTTTTGATGTGGAAGATCAGACAGAACTGCAACCACAGAGCATACTCAGACAAAACCTTGGCTCTGATACCACTTGTTAGGAAAATCGAGTAATTTTTCCACTACAAAAGAACAACTTAGTGAAATGAACTGGTTTAGAACAATTGAACCAGACAAAATACTAACTAAAATACCCGACAAATAATATTGAATACTAAAATAAAGACACCAGAAAAATTTGATAACAGAGTTCATTCAAAAAAAGCTTAATCTCTGAGCACCGCTCAAGACAACCTTTTCTATTAATTATGGGAGTAGAGAATAATTTTGGGATATTTAAAATGGGAGAAGGAAGAGTTCTTTTATAACTATAAAACCCCCTCCCCAAATAGTAAAATTTCGATATGGGAGAGAAAAGAGCCAAAAACAACAATGTTGAAATTCCAAATGAACTGACGAACTGAGGATAATTGAGCGTCGCTGCAGCCTTCACGTTAATGTTAGGAGCTAAAGCAAAGCAATATATTAGGATTTAGGGTTACTAAATGATTATAATTTATATATTTATATGTTATATTAGATTATATTATATTTTTAGTATATTTACATATATAATAATATATATATATATAAATTATAATATATTATTTATATAATTTTGATTTTTTGGTTTATCCTATTTTTTGAAAATCCAAACACCAAACCGTTTAACCAAATTTCAAAAATTTGAAATCGAAACCAATCCGAAAAATCCAAAAAACAAACCAAAGTTTAATTTTGATTTGGTTTTTTCGATTCAAACCAAAATATGCTCAGCCCTAATCGTCGACGTCTTATTGTCATAAAAATAATGTATGGCCGACATACATATTAGAAAAAATCCTGCTTCTACGATATGTTTTTTATTTTATAGGCACGTGATTTATTATTATCTCTACTCGTTTTTGCAGTTTTGTTGTTTCTCGTCTCCTTATCCTATACTAAAATATTCCTTTTTTGTGAATGAAACCATTGGTTATTTCTCCAATTTATTACTGTTAAGTGCTTGCGTAGTCCTCTTTTCCTTTTCATAGGGCTCTCTCTTTGGAAATCGCACTGATTTCGTATGTGTACGTGATCAATGTGTTGCGAGCATTTAAATATTTACATTTAGGTATTCTTGACACATGCTTAATCTATGAAGACTTTGCATTGTATATAATTTGACAATATTATCGCACTTTTTGGTTTGCTTCTTGTAATACATTTTAGATCAAGCTTCGGCAAATATTTGAAGACTTAAGACTCCCATCTCTAATCTTATTTTCATAAAGCCTCATCGATAGAAAATAGCTAGAGTTATCTTCAAAACCTTGAAAGAGGGACCACTAACAAATCATAAATTATTAGTTAGAATGTTCCTACGTATGCTTTTACATCTTTGATTTTATTATTATTATTAAACATTTATTTTAGGAAAAAGAGTCAAATTTATTCCTTTATTTTAAAAAAATTTCTAAATATACCCCTCCATCATATTTTGGGGTCAAATTTACCCTCGCTATCATATTTTGGGGCCAAATTTACCTCTTGACTTTGAAAAATTGGCTAAATATACCTTTCATTATATTTTAGGGGTCAAATTTTGTAACACCCCACAAAGGTCCTCCATGTATTATCTCCTAGTAGCATGATTATAGAGTTGAAAACTTGAAAAATATTTTTAAGTGTCAAAAGGACTTAGTCTCATTTTTAACTCCAAATCTTTGAGGAGTTATTTTACGACCTTCCCGACCTCCGATAGTTAATTTTTAAGTTGATTCATGATGGGGTAAGTCAATAGTACATCTCGGATAAGTTTCAGATTTTTTGGGTCGCGCTTAGACCTTGTTTGGTGTCCTAAAATAATGGACCAACGCGATCTTGGCGCGCCGTGTCGACCATCGCATTAGTCAATTTTTTGCAGGAATTGCCAGGAAAAAAGTACTTAGGCTTGGCGCGATTTGGGCGCGACGCATCTGGTATTGCGTCGATGGCATCCACACGCCGCGTCGCCTATCGCATCGATACCCAGTTATTTTAGTTTTAAAAATCCGCATCCAAGAGGGCAAGTTATTTATTTTCCCCCCACTTCTTTTTATCCATAACACGGGATTATACTTCCAAATCACCACTTTATTGATATTTTCCTCACAATTCATCAAGAACACTCCCTAGGGTTTCAACCCACATATCCAAAGGAACCCAAGATTTAATTGCCAATTCTCAAAATTGATTAAAGAATTGGAATTCCCAATTCAAGGGCTTCAAGAATCATTCATTAGAAACACAAATAGAATCCTAAAAGCAAATGTTCATACAAAATTCACAACCTAAGGTACGTGGGGGTTTTCCTAAAACTATAAGGGCTGGTTAAACACTTTGAATATGATTTAAAGTTTAGAATTCATGAATTTATAAAGGGGTTTGGGAATCTATGTTTTAAATTATGCATTCTGAATGTTTCAATGATGTTATTGATTTGGCCTTTAGGCCTTTCCTCTTAAATTGATTTATACTGATATTTATATGTATGAAATTGCATTTTTAAGATTGATTGAGAGAATAATTATGAATTCCCTCTCTTGTGATGAATTGAAGTTTATGATCTTGTTAGGAATGGTTTGAAATGCATGTTTTATGGTTTGAAAGTGGTTTTCTTAATATCATAGTATTTGAACATGATTTAGAGATGATGAGAGGGAGTTTCTTGATATAACTATATCCTTGTTTTATAGAGAAAGAATTGCATGTGGTTGAGAACATTGACATGACCACCTTGTGTATTTGAAAAATAAAAGTTTCCTGCAAGTGTTTACATGAGTTTTAAGAAAGAATTCTTGGAAATGATTTATTGATATGGTGGTCCCAAACTTCATGTTTTGAAAGAAGAGATTATAATAAGCTATTAATGGCTCACATATGCGACTTGTAAGTTAATGGTATGATGATACCATATAAACGTATGCCATAACAGAGATAGAGTTTTCAGAGTTTGATTTCAGAGATTACATATTTTAAAGAGTTTAAAATAGGCTTAAAAAGGGTTAGGTGGTTACCCAAAGAAGGCACAAGTCAACCGACTTATTGCCTAAAACCATGTTTTGCTGATACGGGTATATTATTGTATGTTGGTGACGACCCTGTGACACAGTAAAGATAGAGACTCCGACCCTTGTGGGAAACTCGGGTTAGGGACTTGACTGCCGAGTTAATGGCAGATTCCATATAGACCATGGAATTTTAGAGTTGTAGGGTATACCACCTACTGCAGAAGTAAAATAAAAAGTGTCACAAAGTTTAGATGATTTGATAGAGTCTTTTAAATATGCCCATGTGATTCTTACCATATGATATACTTATGAACAATTTTAAATTGCTCTCATATATATTGAATAAAAATTATTATTTTGGATTTGCTCTACGTACCAGTACAACTGTATTGACCCCCTACCTTCTAGGATCCGAGGTTCAATTTAGAGGTCTGGCTAAGCAGTAAAGATTTTAGAGAGAAAACACTGCGTAGTGGTGATCCTTCTTTATTTCAGAAGGCCTTTTAATTTTATACTATGTTATTTATTTTGATTTAAGTCCACTGGGGGCCTTGTCTAGAATTCAGACAGTTGTCATTCTAGTATGTAATAGAGATTTCACAGACTAGTTTAGAAGTTGTCTAGATTTGTTGGATTTTAATTCTTTATCATTAAATTGAGTTCAGAGTATGACCATGATTTCGTATTAAGTTGTATTTCCGCATCTTCTTTTATTATACGAATATTATGCATGACTACCAAATAGAGAAGGGCGTCCGAGCCTTCATGGTTCGGAATGCTCGTGATGGCTAAGGCCTCAATTTGGGTCGTGACGAAATTGGTATCAGAGCACGATTCATGGTCATAGGGTATCTGCGAAATCACATTGAGTAGAGTTTTATTTTTGGGTATGTATCGTGCCACACTTATAGGTAGGAGACTACTAGTCGTTTAGGAATGTTTCCCTTCTTTGTGATTTAGTTTATGCTGTTGAGTCTGTAAGTCCCCTAATCAATGATTTCTTGTCTTTCAGCAAATCACCATGCCTCCCCTTAGAACCAACGAACAGAATTCTCAAGTGGAAGAGGTTTGTCCAACTCATGGAATGCGAACCTGTAACAGAGCCCACACTCCATAATTTTTCCCTACTCCTGGAGTACCTCCAGTCTCGACTATTCCCCCTCGAGCCCCAAGGATAAATGTTAACCGTCCCCAGCCTTCTCAGAGGGACATTTTAAATGCTGAGTTTAGGTAGTCCATTCATATGATTACACAACTGGTAGCCTCTCAAACCCGTCATTCTGAAGATGTGGGTTTGGTATCTGGCACATCTGAAAGTACTCGTGTTGGTTTGTTCATAATATTGAACCCACCCATATTCACTGGCTCAAAAGTTAAAAAGGACCCTCAAGGGTTTATTGATGAGTGGAAAAGATTTTCTGAGTTATGCATGTGAATGAAGTTGAAGGTATGGAGTTAGCAACGTATCAACTGAAGGATGTGGCAAACCAATGGTATAATGAGTGGGAAGATTTTAAGGGTGAGAATGTCGAGCCTTCAGTGTAGAGCGAGTTTGTGGAAGCCTTCCTAGATTGATTATTTCCTCAAGAGCTGAGGGAGGCCAAAGCTAAAGAATTCATGAATCTAAAGCAAGGAAAAATAAGTGTCAAGGATTACACTCTGAGGTTCAACAAACTAGACCATTATGCTCCGAAGTTGACAGGAAATATGAGAGCCCAAATGAGAAAATTTGCATTCGGTCTTTCTGATGACTTGGTGCTAGAATGCAAGGGGGCTATGTTGAACAGAGATATGGATTTCTCCAGACTGTCAGTCCACATGCAGAAGGAGGAGGATCAAAAAAAGAAGGGCTATGAGATAAGGGAAAATGATAGGCAATCCAAGAGGGCCAGGACAGCAAACCAGAATTATAGTCAGCAACAGGTTGGTAATTGGGGGAACAGGTGGCAGAAGAAAAAGAATTGGGGTAATACTCAGTCCGCAGTCAGTGCTCTAGTGCCCATACCTCCAGCTGATCAATGATTCCAAAATTTTCAATCTAGTCATTGGCCGAGAGTGTAGGGTACGTAGTTTCAGGGGAGTGTAGCTCATACTCCTCGAACATACCTGTGCTGTGGAAGATGTGGGAGAAATCATCCAGGAAGATGTCTGTTTGGCGCCATGGTATGTTATTTGTGCGGTCAGCTAGGCCATATCCAGAGGTATTGATCGATAGCTAGAGGTAATATTAGGGGAGCTAAGTCACAGGCTAAATCCTCAGCTCCGCCAATGCTGCCCAAGGGTGCCCCTTCAGCTACTAGAAATGGTCGTAACTGGTTGTATCCTTTGACAAGCTGGCAGAAGGCAGAAGCCTCACCAAACATGGTCACGGGTACGTTATAAATTTTCTATCATGATATGTATGTGTTGCTTGATCTCGGGTCTACCCTATTTTATGTGACCCCATATATGGCTATTGGTTTTAGGTTTAAGCCTGATGTAATTGCAGAACCTTTCTCTATTTCCACTTCGGTGGGTGATTCTATTGTGGCTAGGAAGGTGTATTATGTTGTGTCTGTTTATAGTCGGGATACTGTGGCAGACTTCATAGAGCTTGAGATGGTTAACTTTGATGCTATCTTAGGAATGGACTAGCTCCATTCATGCTATGCCACATTAGACTGTAGAACCCGAAAGGTTACTTTTTCCTTTCCAAATAAACCAATGATAGAGTAGGAGGGACATTCTCTAGCACCTAGAGGGAACTTTATATCTTACCTCAGAGCCCGTAAACTTATTTCTAAAGGTTATTCATATCATCTTATATGGGTTAAAGATTTAAGTACTGATAGTCCTTCTCTTCAGTCAGTCCCTGCGGTAAATAAATTTCCAAAAGTCTTCTCTGATGATCTCCCAGGAATACCACCTGATAGGGAGATAGATTTTGGTATTGATTTGTTGCCAGACAGTGTCCTATTTCTATTCCGCCATATAGAATGGCTCTTGCAGAGTTGAAAGATTAGCTGACAGACTTATTGGAAAAAGGCTTTATTTTCAGTAGTGTTTCCCCTTGGGGTGCGTCTGTGCTATTCGTACACAAGAATGATGGTTACCTCTGTATGTGTATAGACTACCCTCAGTTAAATAAGGTCACTGTCAAAAACAAATATCCCCTTCCTAGAATTGATGATCTTTTTTACCAGCTTTAGGTACTAGATGTTTTTCAATCATAGATTTTCATTTAGGATATCATCAGTTGAAGGTTAGAGAGTCAGATATTCTCAAAACGACATTTCAAACTTGATACAGTCACTATGAATTTTTAGTCATGTCTTTCAGGTTGACTAACGCCCCTGGAACTTTCATGGACCTAATGAATAGGGTGTTCTGTCAGTTTCTAGATCTGTTTGTCATAGTTTTCATTAATGATATCTTGATTTATTCTAAGAGTGAGGAGGACCATGCCAATCACCTTTGAATTATCCTTCAGACTCTCAAAGATCATAAGTTTTATGCAAAGTTTTCCAAGTGTGAATTCTAGCTAAATGCTATTGCTTTCTTGGGGCATATTGTGTCCAGTGAGGGAATTAAAGTTGATCCCCAAAAGGTTGAGGCAGTAAGAAAATGGCCCATACCCATGACTCCAACTGATATTCGGAGCTTCTTGGGTTTGGCAGGGTATTACAGCAGATTTGTAGAGAGTTTTTCCTCCATAGCTGTTCCACTTACTAAGCTGACTCAGAAAAAGGTAAAGTTTGTGTGGTCTGACTCCTGTGAGAACAATTTTGAGAGGTTGAACAACAAGTTGACTACTGCACCTGTTCTGACTCTTTTGAAAGGTACAGAGAGTTTTGTTGTATACTGTGATACATCCCGAGTGGGACTTGGGTATGTTCTTATGCAGCATGGTAAGGTGGTGGCTTATGTACCTAGGCAGTTGAAGGTGCATGAGTGACATTACCCTACGCATGACTTGAAATTGGTGGTTGTGTTGTTTGCAATTAAAATCTAGCGACATCATCTTTATGGGATACATGTTGATATATTTACTAACCACAAGAGTTTACAGTAGGTTTTCTCGCAAAAAAAATTGAACCTCAAGAAGAGGCGTTGGTTTGAGATTTTGAAGGATTATAACATGAGCATGCACTATTATCTAGGCAAGGCAAATGTGGTGGTCGACGCCCTTAGCAGATTATCTATGGGCAGTCTTTCTCATGTTGATGGAGGGAAGAGGGAAATGTTCAAGGATATTCACCGACTTGCAAATCTAGGAGTGTGACTTTTGGATTATGAGGATTGGGGAGTAGTTGTTCATAAGGTATCTAAATCTTCCCTTTGTACTAAAGTTAAAGAGAAGCAGGCCGAAGATCTCATCTTGACGCAAATTAAGAAAGATATGGGTCAACAGAAGGTGATGTCTTTTGAAATTGGTGGTGATAGAATTTTGAGATACCAAGGTAGGTTGTGTGTTCTAGATGTGGATAGTCTGCGAGAGAGAATCCTTGACGAAGCTCACACTTCGAGAGATGTTGTTCACCCAAGTTCTACTAAAATGTACCAAGATCATAAAACTATGTATTGGTGGAATAATATGAAACGTCATGTGGATGACTTTGTTTCCCAAGTGTTTTAATTACCAACAAGTTAAAGTGGAACATTTGAGGCCAGGTGGCACTTCCTAGGAGATAGCCTTGCCTCTATGAAAGTGGGAGATGATTAAAATAGATTTTACTATGGGACTTTCGAGGTCCCGAAACCAGTATGATTCTATCTGGGTAATTGTGGACTGGCTGACCAAGTCAACTCAATTTTTACCCATAAGGATTAATTATTCGGGGGATGATTATGCCAAGCTGTACATTGAGGAGATATTTCATTTGCATGGAGCACCTGTATCCATTATATCTGATCGAGGTACGCAATTCTCTTCGCAGTTTTGGAGATCCTTTCAGGGGGTTTAAGTACCCAAGTGAACCTGAGTACGAATTTCCACCCTCAGATAGATGGGCAAGATGAGTGCACCATTTGGACCCTTGAGGATATGTTGAGGGCCTGTGTAATTGACTTCAAAGGTAGTTGGGTTGATTACTTGTCATCGATAGAGTTTGTGTATAATAATAGCTACCATGCCAGCATTAAGATGGCTCCTTTTGAGGCATTTTATGGGAGAAGATGTAGGTAACCGATAGGCTAGTATAAAGTGGGTGAAATGTGGTTATTTGGGCTTGATTATGTTCATCAGGCAATGGAGAAGGTGAAAATCATTAAAGAGCAATTTAAAATAGCTCAGAGTCGATAGAAATCCTATGTTGATGTTAGGAGAAGGGAGCTAGAATTTGAGGTTGGTGATTTGGTATTTATGAAAGTCTCCCCTACAAAGAGAGTTATGCGATTTGGGAAAAAGGGGAAGTTGAGTCCTCGATATATAGGGACATACCAGATTTTGAGAAGGATATGTGGGTTGCTTATGAGTTAGAGTTAGCTTCAGTCCATCCCATATTTCACATATCCATGTTGAATTAGAATAATGGAAAGCATTCTTTAGTGTTGCCTGTAGAGGAGATCAATGTGAAAGACTACTTGGTTTATGAGGAGGAACCCGTTGCTATTTTAGAGCGTTAGGTCTGGAAGTTGAGAAGCAAGGAAATAGTTTTGGTTAATGTGTTGTGAAAAATCAAAAAGTTGAAGAAGCTACTTGGGAATCAGAAGGTGATATGCGAGCTAGATACCCAAAACTTTTTTATCTGGTGGATGACGAAATGGAAGCTACAATCTTTGCCTTGTTCTTTCTATGCCCTTAGTATGCTTGAAGTCATGCTTGTCTGTATTCCGCGTCATCATTCAGGGATGAATGATCCCAAGGGGGGATAGTGTAACACCCCGTAAAAGTCCTCTATGTAATATCTCCTAATAGCATGATTATAGAGTTGAAAACTTGAAAAATTTTCTAAATGTCAAAAGGACTTAGTCTCATTTTGAACTCCAAATCTTTGAGGAGTTATTTTATGACCTTTCCGACCTCCGATAATTAATTTTTAAGTTGATTCACAATGGGGTAAGTCGATAGTACATCTTGGACAAGTTTTAGATTTTTTGGGTCGCACTTAGACCTTGTTTGGTTCCCCAAAATAGTAGACCAATGCGATCTTGGTACACTACGTCGCCCATCGTATTGGTTAATTTTGTGAAGTAACTGCCAGGTAAAAAGTACTAAGGCTTGGCGTGATTAGAGCACGACGCGTCTGGTATCACGTCGATGGCATAGACGCGCTGCGTCGCCTATCGCGTCGATGCCCAATTATTTCAATTTTTAAAATCCGCATCCAAGGGGGAAATTTAGTCATTTTTCCCCCACCCCGTTTTATCCTTAACATAGGATTATGCTCCCAAATGACCACTTTATTGATATTCTCAAAATTCATCAAGAACACTCCCTAGGGTTTTAACCCAAAAATCCAAGGAAACCCAAGATTTAATTGTCAATTCTCGAAATTGATTCAAGAGTTAAAATGGGCTTAAAGAGGGTTAGTTGGTTATCCGAAGAAGGCACGAGTCAATCAACTCATTGTCTAAAATTGTGTTTTACCGATATGGGTATATTATTATTATATGTTGGCGACAGTCCTATGGCGTAGTAGAGATAAATACTCCGACCCTTGAGGCAAATTCGGGTTGGAGGCTTGGTTGCCGAGTTAATGGTAGATTCCATATAGTCCATGGAATTTCAGAGTTGTAGGGTATACGACCTAGCGTAAAAGTAAAATAAAAAGTGTCACCGAGTTCAGATGATTTTATAGTCTTTTAAATATGCCCATGTGATTCTTACCATATGATATATCTATGAACTATTTTAAATTGCTCTCATATATGTTGAATAAAAATTATTATTTTGGATTTGCTCTGCGTACCAGTACAACTGTATTGATCCCCTACCTTCTAGGGTCTGAGGCTCAATCTAGAGGTCCGGCTAAGTAGTAGAAATTTTAGAGAGAAGAGACTGTGTAGTGGTGAGCCTTCTCTATTCCAGAAGGCCTGTTTATTTCAGACTATGTTATTTATTTTGATTTGGGTCCACTGGGGGACTTGTCCCAGATTCAGACAGTTGTCATTCTAGTATGTAATAGAGATTTCTCAGACTGGTTTAGAAGTTTTCTAGAGTTGTTGGATTTTGATTCTTTATTGTTAAACTGAGTTCAGAATATGACCATGATTTTGTATTAAGTTGTATTTCCACATCTTCTTTTATTATACGAATATTGTGCATGACTACCAGATAGAGAAAGGCGCTCGGTCCTTCATGGTTTGGAATGTTCGTCACGGCCAGGGCCTCGGTTCGGGTCATGATAAATTTACCCTTGATGTCATACTTTGGGGTCAAATTTACCCTTGTTGTTAAGAAACTTTTCATATGTACCATTTCTTAACAGAAAAGCTCAAATCAACATTAAATTCTCTATTTTTTAAAATTAAATTACATTTTCATCTAACCTGTTCGATCCGACTTAAGCCACAAAAATGACATAAATAAATATAACCCTTCAGTTTTGTTGGTCAAATTTTTTCAATGAGACTAAGCCACTGGATGATATTTATAAATGCATAACTCTTGAAAAATTGATCTGCATCAGTGCAAACACAATAGAATATATCTCTCCCTCAATTCATGGATCTGCATCGGTGCAAAGTTCATGAAAAATGACACTTGACGGTTAAATACAATAGATTAGGTCCATTGAATATTTCTCTGGATAATTGAGTTAAGAGGTCTCCCTATATGTCAATCGTGTCATCTCTTCATTCATATATCTTTATATGCCATTTAGATCTATACAATTTTTCATCATGTCATTTGCTTAGAAAATTTATTTGCTGATTCTAGAATCAAGATGCACATAGAATTGCATATCAAATTTTAAAATTTGAACATAATCTAACAAGATCAGAGTTTGTAATAGACATTTTCTCTAGTTCCATGCTTCTACGTTATCTCATTTTGTTTTACGCTTTGTTCATTTGTAAACAACCTACCAATGTTGTACGTTGAAAAAGAAGTATTTTTATTCATTGAGAAAATTCAATCAAAAAAATTGAGAGAGAGATATTTGTTTGTGTATTTTTTAAGG
>NC_061120.1:157738862-157741667 GCF_002878395.1 Capsicum annuum | reverse complement strand
ATATATATTTGTGTATTTTTTTAGGGTCGAATCGAGCGAATTAGATTATGGTGTGATTTATTTTTAAAAAATTGGGTAATTTAAAGTTGATTTAAGCTTTTCTATTAAAGGAAGGGTAGAAGTAAAAAATTTCTTAACAATGAGGGTAAATATGACCCTGAGGTATGAAATCGAGGGTAAATTTTGCCTCAAAGTATGACGAATGTAGCCTATTTTTTAAAGTAGGGGGGTAAATTTGGCTCCAAAGTATGGCAGTAAGGATAAATTTGACCTTAAAGTATGACGAAGAGTATATTTAATCAATTTTTTAAAGTAGAAGGGTAAATTTAACCCTGTTCCCTTTATTTTATTTATACATTTTGAACCAATATAATTAAGGTGACTGATAGTACTGCTTTCATTGGCTTGTTTAGAACAAATATAATAGTTTCAATCCGAAACAAATATTAGCATTTGAAGCGAAATAAGAAAAGTTGCAATAGTTATAATCCGAAATAAATATTAGCTGTTGAAGCCAAATAAAAAATAGTTGCAACCTTTTTTCTTTTAACGTCTCCAAGGTAAACAAAGGTGAAACTGTTTAATTTGAAAAGTATCATTCTGTTGTAGACGTCGCCCTACTTTTAGATCTTTAACTATGTACCTAGGAAAATTTTACCATGGGTGAGACACAACCAACACTAGTTGTGTGAGACACCTTTTATTTATTGACAAGTGTTTTTATGGGCCCTATTGTGTCAAAAAATGTCCTTATATCCCCATATTTCGTTCCTTTAATTTCCTTCACTATTTTGGCTATTTCTTTTTCTTCTAATCACTTTACTTGGGGGTTTGGGCCACAGGTGACAAAAGAGTTTTAAAATGAGGTATAGATGACACAAGTCTTAATAATTGAGTAAAGGTGACAATTACTTCATTATGGTTTAAGAAAGTTTGAAAAATTTCAAAATAACCTGTAAATTTTTAAATTTACACTTTGATTCAAATGTTAGTTAATATATAGCGAGGAACGAAGGGAAAAAAGGCATCTTTTTATCTCTCCTGATACATTGTTATTTTCTCTCTCTTCTCAATATTTGTTGTTCATTATTGCTGCTGCTTTATTCATCATCTTCTAATTCATTATCATCATCTTATACTTCATTATCAACTTCATATTCTTCTTGTTGACCATTGTTGTTGTTGTTGTTGTTTCCCCAACTGCTGCTCTTAGACTAAATTCTTATGTCAAATTTTGTTTCATAAATCACTTTCAACTTTAGAATTTACTTGAGAGGAGACTTTGGTAAGTCAGATTATGCTTTTTAGTTGAATCTGGGTAACTGCTAGTGTGTTGTTTTTTCAACAATAGTTTGCATGCGAACATGAATGCAATACAAGAGCAATCTGTTTAAACAGATCCATTATCTGCGACACCAGATAAATGTTTTGTTGTAACAGTAGACTCATGTTGGATTCATGTTTAAGGATTATAGATGCCCGTAATATGATTATGAATCGAATAGATGGGTATTCTATTGCAGCAGATTAGTAATCTGTTTCAACAGATAAATAATATGTTTCATCAGATTACTAATATGTTTCGAACAACAAAATACAGCTCCTGTCACACACAAAACCTAACAGATAACTCATATGTTCTTGCTATTGATACTGGAATCAAATTATTCCTTAATTGTAGACATGTCATTCGTTAAGAAATAGAAATAGACAGCACGAAATATAAATAAGAAATAAAAAGTCAAGTGTATCAAACATAAATTTTTATATAACAAACTAAAAAAAATACATAGATAATAGAAAAAAAAGTTTAATTATTATTATCATCATTATTAACATCATTATTATTTGTATGGCCAGTGGACCAATCTTCAAAGGGCAGCAGCAGCGCCCTCTGAAGCCTGCAGATCTCCCGCAGCATCCTTATTCTGATAGTGGCCAACTCCCAATGCAGGTCATGAACCTCCTTCTGCAGTTCCCTCATGGCATCTCGTAAAATAGCGACATCCCACACAGGATCAGCCATATCTAAAAAATGCATAAGTTGACAAAACACACATGTAAACACAAAAGTAAAGAAAAGAAAGAATTCGAATGCAATGTAATGTAATACAACGTATATTTACACAAAAATCAAGAAAAAAACTTCCCAGAATAGGATAAAGCTATCAAATTCTTGAAGAGAAAGTAGTTAAAGGTGTAACAAAAGCGAGGAATAAATAGTGTGTAGTAGAACGAACGATTGAGTAAGGAGGGACCTATTTATAGAGGATTAACTTGAATGAGTTAGGCAAATAATCGCAACTGTTCACCTCCATTTATTAATGACATTCTTGATTACTGTAAAAAGTTATAACTTAATTAAATTAATAAATATTATGATAAGTCATGACTTTTCAGCTTTATTATTATTAATAATTAGTTCTTTCCAGGAACCATTTTTTTTACACTATTTTGGACAACAGATAATATGTATGTTGCATCAGATAAATCATCTCTTACAACAGATATATCATGATTTGCAAAAAATAGATCACCTGTTGCATCAGATAATATATCTGTTGCAACATAGAATATATATTTATTTTTTTTAAAAAAATATATTATCTTCATGACATCCAAATTTTCTGACTTTTTAATTATATAAATTAATAAAGCAGATTTAAAGGCACAACTGTTCACCTCTATTCATTAATGACATTCTTGATTACTGTAAAAAGTTATGACTTAATTAAATTAATTAATATTATGATAAGTCATGACTTTTCAGCTTTATTATTATTAATAATTAGTTCTTTCTAGGAA